>NC_079211.1:104518704-104674707 GCF_029633865.1 Lampris incognitus
TGTGGCACATATAGATCCTAGAGTAGGGAGTCATTGTTTTTTCTGTAACGATGAAGAAACCCTACAGCACTTGCAGCTCAGCTGTCCCAGATTGATCCCTCTTTTTTCTGTGCTGCAGCGGTGGCTCAGAGGTTTTCGAAGACAGCCAGTTTGTCTTTGGTCCTAGGTGTACGGCAGCACAGTGCAGACGTATCACCTTGGTTAACTTTCTGATAGATCAGGCAAAAATGAGCATTTGGCTTAGCAGAAGAAACAAAATGAAAGCCACAGGGTCCGCAGATGGTACACTCATGTTCAGGGGTCTAGTGGCTGCTTAGCTAAAAATTAAGTTCACATTATAAAATGATTTCAAACTTGGAAGGATTTGTTTCTTTTTGGGGTCATGGAGAATTTCTGTGCACTATAATGCACTAATTACTTGTTCTTAACTTCTTAAAAAGGGAAGGTCTGTGTCTTTATTGTTTTTGCTGAGTAAGGGGGGTGTATAATATGTACAGGAGTACCTGTATCTGTGTTAATTCTTCTGTTTTTTTTTAAATGTAAATGAAAAATTTAACCATTAAAAATTTGGTTTAAAGATCTCTGTCTCTCTCTCGCTTGCTCTACCCCCACCCTCTCTCCCTCGCCCCCTCTCCCTCTCCCTCTCTCCTCATCTCATTAAGCAGCGGACGAGTCCAGTGAGGAGGCTTCCTTCTATGAGATCCTGCCTTGCTGTGCACGTTTCCGCTGTGGGGAGCTGATTGCTGAGGGCCAGTGGCACCACCTGGTGTTGGTCATGAGTAAAGGCATGCTGAAGAACAGCATGGCTACCCTCTACATTGATGGCCAGCTAGTCAACACTGTCAAGGTAATAAACCAAGAAGAGATGAATGGCAGAAATTCAAACATCTTGGACACTGTGTGTGTACCACTGAGAGAGAGAGAAAGAGAGAGAGAGAGAGAGAGAGAGAGAGAGAGAGAGAGAGAGAGAGAGAGAGAGAGAGAGAGAGAAAGAGAGAACTAAAGATCAGAGGTGAAATGAGTGAAATGAGAATTTGCCATCAAATAATCATTGGAATATAACAAAAAAGGTACAATGAAATGGAAAAAAAATCAACTTTGGCAATTTTACTTGATCCTGACCTCTAGTGTTCAGCAATGTGAATAATAACAAATCAAACTAAACAAACATTCAAACAGAAAGGTAGCGGATACACAGCATATTTTCTGACAAATGCCATTTTCAAATGTCCTCAGTAGATATCTGTGAATGTTCTCATTCATCCAGGTCATAGTTATCCAAAGGAATTGAATCAAGTGCAACTGGACTTGGTTATATATCCGTGAAGACGTTTCGCCTCTCATCCAAGAGGCCTCATCAGTTCATGCCTTTCTGACTAGACCAAGCTAGTCTGACTGGCTGGTGATGAAACTCAGATATTTAGCCTCTTTGGAGTCGTTATCAGAGCTATTGATGTCAATGGCTCTTTTTGTGTTCCGATGTTTAGCAATGACAGCCATTGAAAGTGTTAGTTTCGACTTCGTTAGTGCTCCATTCAGTGGTCGTGAGTCGTTGGAGCCGTTAGTGACTGACTGTTGTTCTTGGAGGCTAAGCTTTTGAGTCTCCTGGGTAGAGATGAAAGGACAGCATTGTAAGCGGGAGATAGGTGGTGTCGCAGACCTCCTCCTCTGTTGAGGGATTGTTTTTCCAGTTTCACATAGATGGCTTCCTTCACCCCTCTTTCAAACCATCTATCTTCCCTGTCCAAAATGTGTACGTTGCTGTCCTCGAAGGAGTGTGTCTTCTCCTTTAGGTGTAGATAGACTGCTGAGTCTTGTCCTGAGGAGTTTGGTCTTCTGTGTTGGGCCATCCGTTTGTGTAGTGGTTGTTTGGTTTCTCCTATGTATAGGTCAGGTTCATCACCAGCCAGTCAGACTAGCTTGGTCTAGTCAGAAAGGCACGAACTGATGAAGCCTCTTGGATGAGAGGTGAAACGTCTTCACAGATATATAACCAAGTCCAGTTGCACTTGATTCAATTCCTTTGGATAACTCAGTGGATATCGTTCTCCTTCCTGATGATCAATAAATAGTCTTACTATGGTTAACGAATCAAAAAATCTCACTGGGCAGCACAATAGCACATTTGTAGGATGAGCATGGTCATATTATTAGATCATATAATTACCATCTAGTGATCAGTTTATAGATTTTATTCATGGTCAAGCTCCATGGAGCTTTACAGGACCACATTTGCCTTACGGTCTCTCAACACATACCTGAGTCTTTTTTTCTTTTTCTTTTTTTTGACTTTTCTCCCTTTTTCTCCCCAATTGTGCATGGCCAATTACCCCATTCTTTTGAGCCATCTCAGTCACTGCTCTGCTACCACATGCCTCCTCTGATACATGTGGAATCACCAGCCGCTTCTTTTCACCTTACAGTGTTAAGGTTTGCCAGGGGGATGTAGCGCATGGGAGGATCACGCTATTCCCCCCAGTCCCCCCCCCCCCAAACAGGTGCCCCGACCGACCAGAGGAGGTGCTGGTGCAGCGACCAGGACATATACCCACATCCGTCTTCCCACCCGCAGACACGACCAGTTGTGTCTGCAGGGACGCCCGACGAAGCTGGAGGTAACACGGGGATTCGGACCAGCGATCCCTGTGTTGGTAGGCAACGCAATAGACCGCCACGCTACCCGGATGCT
This sequence comes from Lampris incognitus, assembly GCF_029633865.1. Taxonomy (NCBI): domain Eukaryota; kingdom Metazoa; phylum Chordata; class Actinopteri; order Lampriformes; family Lampridae; genus Lampris; species Lampris incognitus. Next base: position 104,521,394 of record NC_079211.1, read on the forward strand.
CACCCTGAGTCATATTCTGATTTTAAATGTGAATGTCATACAGCAGACCAGATATGTTCTCAACTTCCTATATTTCGTCGGATAAAAATATAAACAGAAAAACTTTTCAGCAACTTTACACACAACCCATCAGGGCATGGAGCTGCTGAGGTGGTCTGGAATGTTGTTTAGTGGCTTCTGATTGCCCTGTGATAGTGATCCAGTGTGGGGAAACAGCTTTGCAAACCACAAGCCTCTGTTTCCGCTTCAGACTTGCTGATAAGAACGGATTCATTTCCTCCTGCGGTCAACACACAGGAAACGCTACGGCTCTGTGTGAATGTGTGTGTGCGTGCATGTGTGTGTGTGTGTGTGTATATACTTATGTACATGCATGCAGCCTTGCCTATATTTTTTTCTGTCTGAATATGCTGGTAAAGCGCACATCTACAGACTAAAAATAAAAGGGGGCTTCAAGGTTTTCAGATTGCAGCAGCAAGGGAATCTCACAAGGTTCATTGAAGAACTTTTTATCAAACCTCCAAATATATGTGGGCCCTTTAAAATGAAGGTACTTCAGCAAGTGAGGAAAACAAACATGCTCATTGGCTCCCTTTGGATTGCAGAGGAGCCCACAATGAGCTCATTGCTTGCCAAGTCTTTTTGCCTTTGCAGATTCTGGTTATAATATCTTTATATGGTTATGACCTCATTAAAGTCCCCTATCTCGTCAGTGTTTTCTGGGTGCTGTAGCGCTGACCCTTGACCTTTTTACTATAGGCGATTTATTAGGTTAGATTGGCTTAGGAATTAGAGCTTAGTGCACTGTTAAAGTCATGTTAAGTACCTCCAGGTAAGGGTGTCCCCTGCTGGGTAAGGGTGTCTCCTGAAAGCATACACTTGCCATGTTTCCATCCAAATGTTAAGTGAATTTAAAGCAAACTTTTTAAGAGGCAAAAAAATATGGAAGATGAAAAACACAACCAGGTATTGTTTCCTGTTGCTGGTTTTCGAGTGAAAAATCAATCTGTGTTCGGGATGCAACGAGGCTACATCATCTAAAATAACTAGAGAGAAAAAAAGAAGGATGTGTAAGAATTACCATTAAAACAGCTTGAATATTAAATTTCATGCCCCCAATCTCATTGGCACAACTTCAAAGCAAATGTGAGTCACAGTTTGTTTGTGTGTGTGTGTGTGTGTGTGTGTGTGTGTGTGTGTGTGTGCTTTTGTCGGCCAGTTGACGAAGCCCATCAAAATTAACTGTCCTTCATCTCTCATCCTCCCCTTTCTGTCTCTCTGTCTCTCTCTCTCTCACTGTCTCATATTGCCCTAACTGACCCCTCTCCCTCCCAGCTCCACTACATTCACAGCGCACCAGGTGGCTCGGGCTCGGCCAATCCCCCCATGGTCAGCTCCGTCTACAGTTACATTGGGACGCCGCCAGCCCAGCGTCAGCTCTCCAGCCTGGTGTGGCGACTGGGAGCTAGCCATTTCCTGGAGGAGGTCCTACCTGCTACCAGCGTGGCGGCCATCTTTGAGCTGGGGCCAAACTACGTGGGCAGCTTCCAGGCCGTCTACCTACCTTGTGAGTTGCCATGACAACATCACTCTCCCACCTCTGATGTGTTATTGGATGCTTTCGAATACAAACACATGCTGAGCTGCTCTTTTACTTTGGCTCCACCCATAAGAGAAAATAATTAAGAAAACTTTTCCTCCCTTGTCAACTTGTGAGGTATGTCAGCAAAGCTAGTTTCACGCTACAGTGTAGAAGATATTATACATTAGGGGGTTAAAAAATACTTGAGTGTTCTGAAACTAGTTGTGGTTTTACTACGTGATATTCAAAGGTGCCATGTTTAATTTCGACCACAAATCACAATAGACACGTGGCTTGAAGCCTTCTGAAGAGAGCTTTCAAACCACAACAAAACCACCCATTAAGGCAGATATCTTGGCAATAGAGGGTGGGGGCATGAGTTTCTTAGTTTGCCACCACTCTGTAGGAGTGGAGCTCAGACAGTGACTGGTTGCTTCCCACAGTAACCAGTAGAGTCGATTTGTTGAGACGGGGCAGGATGTATTCTTGCAGACACATCCGTAGTATTGATGACACTGCAGCAAAACTCACTGTGTCTGTCTTTTCCTCTGTCTACCCTTAACCTTTTTGTTCTCCACTGACTTTACTCTCTTTCTCCCTCTAACTCCTCTCTTTGCCCCCTACTCCCTCTCTTTATCTCTCTCCTCTCCTTGATTCCTTTTCTCTTTGTTCTTCACAAATTTCTCTCTTTCTGATTATTTCTCTTTTTTCTGTCTGTCTCTACATCCGTCCTTGCTTTCCTTTGTGTATACCCCCCCCATCTCTCACTCTTCCTCCAGGTAAAGACTCCAAGGCGGAGGGGGTGCCTGCCTCCTTGGTGGCATTGGTACCAGAGGAGAAGGTCTCCTTCAGCTTCTATGCCCTCTCTGTCTCCTCCCTCACCGTGGCCAAGATCAGGAAGGTCTATAACAAGCTAGACAGCAAGGCCATCGCCAAGCAGGTCAGACATACTGCTGCGTGGAACCACGGATGCTTTGAGCGCTGTGTTGCATGTCCAGCCTTGATAAATAGCATCAGCAGTGAAATTATGACCCTTTGCTAAGAAAAAGTATATGGCCTTTTCTCATGTTAACATGTTCAGATATGAAGCACCGTGCATGCCATTTTTTTGTGACCAGGAGAAGTTCTCTGAATGGCACGTAGTTTTGGTTGAAAAGTCCTGAAATTAATTTGCATGGGATCTACTGCACTGGAACAAAAGAAGTGGCTTCATTTAGCCTTATATGGGGAATAAAAAATTAGAGGTTTCTCTTGCAAGGTACAGATGATGAAGAGGGCTGCCATTTTTTCGAGCCACAGTGATTTAATTTAAAAGGATTTGCTTGGAAAACTTTTTTCTCTTCTTTTTTTTAGCCGTCTCACTTTCGGGTTTGGTATCTAATTGGTTGAAGGACATGAGAGTTTTGCATTGCAACTTATGAACTTGGTTTTATTGCATAACCTCTAAAAGGTTATGTAATAAAACGAGTAGAATTTTCCTAAAAATCAATGTATAGACTCATACAAAATAATCCCTCTCAATCATCACTTATGACCCAGTAGACTTCTGTGGTGGTGTCTGTATCTGCAGAGACCCTGTTCTCTACCTGTGTTTTGTCATTTTTCTTATTTTGCTGTGTAAGGGGCTTTTCTGGGCTAACCTTTGGGCAGCGAGACTCTATAAAAACACAGTGACCAGGTGCCAGATCAAGATCGTAAGCATGCATCCAAGAGGAAGCTATTGCAATGGCAGACACAGCGCCAAGAAGACGCAAATATAGCGAGGCGAAACGCCAAGCGGACAAAGCTCGTTCCAAAACGAGAGTGAATCTGGGGTTGGCTTTCAGCTGCTGGTGAGCACTGAAGGAGAGGATGGGGATGAAGAGTGACGCGGAGTTGGCCTGTACACTGGGATGTGTTGTGGTAGCTGCGGTCAGGGGGCGTGTGCTTCTGGTGTCATTGAGTTGGGAAGGAGGAGCCAACTTTGAAGGTTGTGTTTACAAACCACAACTGACAAATCGTACTCGTTTTACGCTTAAGGTAGAATAGGCGGTGGTACTAATGCAGAATAAATGAAGCAGGACTGTCACAGTGGCTGCCGCTAGTAAAGTCCCATCTTACTCCCTTGTTCGAATGGTGCAAGATGCATTGCAGCAAACGCCTGTTGAAATGATGTTCTCCCTCCCTACAGAAAAAGCCTTATCCTCGTTTTTTTTTTTTTTTTTTGGTGGTATGCAGTTTTCTACCATTTGATGGATAAAAATGCAAGGACACACATACACATGAACACACTCGCACATAAAACCTAATTTCTACAGGAAAAACTAATGCACAGAGGCACATGTGCACAGACAGTCACCGTTGCTGACACATTAGCACACACCTTCTGCAGATGTGTTTGAGAGTGCTCCAAATGAGCTCTATTTCCTCAAGTGCTTATCGCCCTCTTCTGCCTGGTCAGTTATTTCCCAGTCTGCCCATGGCAGTCCCTGCTGAGCCTCCAGTCCAGTGAGACCCACTACAGCTGACAGGAAGTGCAGGTGTAGCCTTTCTATGATGGCAAAGGCCTTTCTCTGAACATTCAGAGAAGAACAAGAAGAAATACACTTTATTTTTGTCACTGTACAGTTTTTTTCAGTTACAGTGAAATTTATATATTTTTATGTATATATATACACTACCGTTCAAAAGTTTGGGATCACCCAAACAATTTTGTGTTTTCCATGAAAAGTCACACTTATTCACCACCATATGTTGTGAAATGAATAGAAAATAGAGTCAAGACATTGACAAGGTTAGAAATAATGATTTGTATTTGAAATAAGATTTTTTTTACATCAAACTTTGCTTTCGTCAAAGAATCCTCCATTTGCAGCAATTACAGCATTGCAGACCTTTGGCATTCTAGCTGTTAATTTGTTGAGGTAATCTGGAGAAATTGCACCCCACGCTTCCAGAAGCAGCTCCCACAAGTTGGATTGGTTGGATGGGCACTTCTTGCGTACCATACGGTCAAGCTGCTCCCACAACAGCTCAATGGGGTTCAGATCTGGTGACTGCGCTGGCCACTCCATTACCGATAGAATACCAGCTGCCTGCTTCTGCTCTAAATAGTTCTTGCACAATTTGGAGGTGTGTTTAGGGTCATTGTCCTGTTGTAGGATGAAATTGGCTCCAATCAAGCGCTGTCCACTGGGTATGGCATGGCGTTGCAAAATGGAGTGATAGCCTTCCTTATTCAGAATCCCTTTTACCCTGTACAAATCTCCCACCTTACCAGCACCAAAGCAACCCCAGACCATCAAATTACCTCCATCATGCTTAACAGATGGCGTCAGGCATTCTTCCAGCATCTTTTCATTTGTTCTGCGTCTCACAAACGTTCTTCTTTGTGATCCAAACACCTCAAACTTGGATTCATCCGTCCACAACACTTTTTTCCAGTCTTCCTCTGTCCAATGTCTGTGTTCTTTTGCCCATCTTAATCTTTTTCTTTTATTGGTCAGTCTCAGATATGGCTTTTTCTTTGCCACTCTGCCCTGAAGCCCAGAATCCCGCAGCCGCCTCTTCACTGTAGATGTTGACACTGGTGTTTTGCGGGTACTATTTAATGAAGATGCCAGTTGGGGACCTGTGAGGCGTCTGTTTCTCAAACTAGAGACTCTAATGTACTTATCTTCTTGCTCAGTTGTGCAACGCGGCCTCCCACTTCTTTTTCTACTCTGGTTAGAGCCTGTTTGTGCTGTCCTCTGAAGGGAGTAGTACACACCGGTGTAGGAAATCTTCAATTTCTTAGCAATTTCTCGCATGGAATAGCCTTCATTTCTAAGAACAAGAATAGACTGTCGAGTTTCAGATGAAAGTTCTCTTTTTCTGGCCATTTTGAGCGTTTAATTGACCCCACAAATGTGATGCTCCAGAAACTCAATCTGCTCAAAGGAAGGTCAGTTTTGTAGCTTCTGTAACGAGCTAAACTGTTTTCAGATGTGTGAACATGATTGCACAAGGGTTTTCTAATCATCAATTAGCCTTCTGAGCCAATGAGCAAACACATTGTACCATTAGAACACTGGAGTGATAGTTGCTTGAAATGGGCCTCTATACACCTATGTAGATATTGCACCAAAAACCAGACATTTGCAGCTAGAATAGTCATTTACCACATTAGCAATGTATAGAGTGTATTTCTTTAAAGTTAAGACTAGTTTAAAGTTATCTTCATTGAAAAGTACAGTGCTTTTCCTTCAAAAATATGGACATTTCAATGTGATCCCAAACTTTTGAACGGTAGTGTATATATATGTATCCCTCTCACCCTTTTTTGGGCAGTGTGTTTTCCTCAGTACGGTACCCAAGCATCTCCAGGATTGCGATTGCAGTGGCATATACAAGCTCGTTGGTCTCTGTTATGGTGGCAGACAGGATATTGTGTAAGGTTGTGGTCACAGCCGCAAGCAGGCTCTGTGATGGTAAGTTGTCACTGAGTCGTGGAAGCCGAGCACGGGGGTTGACTGTCTTTAGTCAAGATGCCATGATTCTCATTTGAACCTCAGTAGGTTCAGCTGATAGGATTGTTTCAGCTGCTTGGGGTCTGTCCTCATGTATCTTTTGCCTACTGGGTGGTCATTCAGGGTGCTAAACTGTATAGTCATCCTGTTGGAGCCTCGCCATCTAAAGTTGTGACAGTAGCTTCCTCCTATTGATGTTTGAGCATTGAGCCACTAGCTGCTTCTGGTTCAGTGTGGAAGTAGGTCTCCTGCTGGTCCACAATTCCCACATAGGCTTAACATCATCTAGTCCTGCTCCAGGGGTCTGCTGTTATAGTAGCATTACATCCGTTCCAGGTTCTTGGCTCTTGTCCATGAATGTTTTGTTCTAGTAGCCCATTTCTCGTCAGGTTGCCCTTGTTCCCCAACACCTGACTCAGACTTTGATGATGTCCGAGCCAGTATGACTCTATTCATGTTACTCTCACTCATATCTGAAGTAGTTAGGTTATATAGCATTAGGCATCTAAGCCATGGACTCTTTACTAGAGACTTGTCCCAACCGGGGTTTGAACCCCCAATCTCTAGCATGAAAGCTGGCGTTCTTACCTACTGAGCTATCCAGCTGCATATATATGTTTTTTTGTGTGGTATATAGTTTTTGTGTGTGTGTGTGTGTGTGTGTGTGTGAGTAAATCTTGGATTGGACATCTCTGTTCAACACCCTGTCCCCCCCCCCCCCTTTCAGCTGACCGTGTCTTCTCATGAAAATGCTACGCCAGTCAAATTAATCCACAATGCTGCCGGCCACCTCAACGGGCCTGCTCGCACCATAGGAGCTGCCGTAATCGGATATTTAGGTAAACTCCCAGCAGCCCCCCCAGCTATAATCCAACCAACACTGGCTTGATTTATCAAACACCAGTTAGATTTTAGACTGAGAGAAAAAATCGTGGTCTTGGCTTTTGAATTTACTATGCATTTACTATGACTATTAACTCGTGACATTTTGAAATCCTAGAAGGAATTGGTCCCAAAATGATCATTGACCAATAGCTGTAATTAGTAAAGGCAATCACAGCTTTTTGCAAAGTTGCATTTTAAACACTTTCTGCAGTCCTTTTTATTGCACTTACTCAAAATGTATTTTTGGTTTGGTGTTGTGAATCTTTGCTCAAGCATATTTTGATGCCAGGGCTTCATCGGGGTTTGTGTGTGGATAACGAAACAAGGATCATCAGGGGCCCTTGTAAGATCCAGTGGGAGCCAGTGAGCACTTTATGGTGTTAGTCAGAAGAACATTTCCCTAAATATGATATGTCAGGATTCATGCACTATTTATGAAGGGGTTCTTCGGGGAACATTCCTAAGTTCTCTTATGATTGCAACTTGAAGAATCCTTTTTGCCTTTTTGAGTGTTGCATGAAAGCCTTTAACCCTGTCTCCTTGCTCTCCTCCTCCCAGGGGTGCGTGCCTTTGTGCCTAAGCCTGTGGCCACCAACCTGCAGTATACAGGTGGGGCGGCAGCCATCTTGGGCCTGGTCGCCATGGCATCAGATGTGGAAGGGCTGTATGCTGCAGTCAAGGCCCTGGTATGCGTTGTCAAGAGCAACCCTCTAGCCTGCAAAGAGATGGAGCGCATCAAAGGCTACCAGGTCGGATGTGTTCCTTTTATTCAGTCTATTTTTGTTCATCCTTCCATTACCTGTATGGTTAGTGTAGATAACTGTAAATCTAGATGGCTGGTAGCTGGTACATAACTGTATGGTTTTTAATTGCATCTAATTATAAGTCTTGTATTGCAATCTTGTATTGTTGTCTCCCCTCTTCTCTATGTATGTCGTGTGGTATGTACAGTATGTGTACATGTATTTACTGTATTTGATGCTCTGTACAAAAGGTGAAAAGAAATATTCTCTTATAGAAAAAAGTATCTAAAAAGTATCTATCTATCTATCTATCTATCTATCTATCTATCTATCTATCTATCTATCTATCTATCTATCTATCTATCTATCTATCTATCTAATGCAGAAGATTGGCAATATTCCGAATATTTCTCGATGTATGTATGTATATCCTTAATGATACACTTTCTTAATTGTGAATATTGCATAGAATGAGTACTGTACAGTGGAGACCTGGTATATTATTTTGCTATAATGAAGTTGCTAAACTACCTGTTACACACTATCTTTATTGAACCTATCATCTAAATGATTAAATATATATTTAAATATATATCATTATGTATTGTACAGAAAAAAATCTCCCTCTCACCTTTTTTGGGTGGTAGGTGACTTCCTTAAGCTCAGGTCCTCTACCAGAGGCCTTGGAGTTTGAGGGTTCTGAGCAATACCTTAACTGTTCCCAGAACCACACCCTTCTGGACAGAGACCTCAGATGTTGTTCCTGGAATCTGCTGGAGCCACTCTCCCAGTTCGGAGGTCACAGCCTCAGTGCTCCTATTACCACTGGGACTACTGTGGATTTCACCTTTTAGTCCATGGGCCAGACGATATTTCGGTACACTCAAGGTGGCAAAACTTACTTATAATTTTTGAAAGGATCCATGTCTGTAGATGATATTTTGGTATGATAACCATTCCTGAGTGGCAGCTGTATCACAGTTATCAGCTCATGAAGTTAACCACCCGCTAAACTAAATTGCATTTTAGACGCTGGTGCATATCCTGGTTTAGCCTCATGGTCAGGACATTTTTCAATGTTCTATAATATTGTCTTTGGTATCATTTTAAAGGGGACCTTCTTAGCTTTCATTCAAGCCCTGTTGTGGATATTTCTCACAAATATAGAGGTCACTTGAGCTCTTCAACCCGTCAATAACACACATCTTTCTGCAATTTTCGCCTAAATTATATACTTTCTTTTAGCCCTGTGGCATCTAGGAATATCAGGGACACAAAACACAAACACTGGAATACTCACAGGACTGTAAAGATTCAGGAAATGTATAATATACCCATACTATTTCATTGTGTGAGGTGATTGTGAGCCTTAAATGAGAACTAGACCAAAGCCAGTTAGGTCACAAACTGGTCTCTATACATTTGTTTAAATACACAATCAAAATACATGATAAAAAGGAATACCATAGTGAGGTAATGAACTATTTTAATATTTTAAACAACATTGACATTTACATATACTTAGTCAATGATACATGTAATCCCATATCATTAGTGGGTATATGTAATGGTAATGGGTAGGGTAATGGGTATATGTGAATATGGTTACATTATTGTTATCAAGCTCTGGGTAACCAAGTCCAGAATCAACATCCTGTGCATCAATAGACTACTACCACAGTAATACCATCAGAATCATCACACTGTCATTCATCAAACTGCTCGTTTCTCTCATCATCTGACTCCCCAAGTTCAAAGTCCAGTTCTGGACCATCCTGCTGTTTTTGGTTACTGCAGGTCTGTAACCTGCACATGTCTGTGCATGGAAGTCCATTTGACAGGCACATGCAGCTTGGCATTTTGCATGAATGCACACACTTGCATGTTAGCATTTCCAAGACCACATCTGGTGCAGGTGGGGAGCGCATCCAGTAAATGGCCAGCTTGCCTTCATCGTCTGTCCATCCATACTCAGTAGGGCTTGGCACCACAGGGTTAGCCTGCAGACAGCACTTCCATATTGCTGCCTGATAGTTGGCTCGTTGAACATGCATAAAGAGACAGTCTCTACATGGTGGCAGCTGGCTGGACTCAACCTCTCCCCTTTTGGTGCAGAAGAGCTGGTAACGCAGTTTGTTCACCTCAGCAGTGCTGCTATTAGCAACATACATCCGACAGGTGAACTGCTCAATTTTCTGGAACAGCTCATCACTCACATTCCATGTCTGTCCCAGCTGACTAAAAGTCTCTTGGCAGGAAGTGTGCTTTCTCACTATCTTCAGGGCATTCAGCTTCCCTCGACCAGCGAATGCACTGACAGTGTCGCAGCCTGTGAAGGCATGTAAGCCAATTAGGCTGTCACAGATGCTGTCTCCAAGTGAACTTGCCAGTTTGGTGATGTCGACAAACCGTGTGCGGTTCTGAGTCCCACACTTCTGGTAGATGGGACAGGTGATGTCCTTCTGGAAGCCAAGACAAAGCACCATGACATCAGTGTCCTCAGCTGTGATGATAACTGACTTTGAGCCCGCATTTGCTGCATGCAATGCATGCAGGAGCAGACGGGTGTCAGCTTCTTCATGTGTGGAGTGCAGTTCTGCTGCTTCCTCACACCCATCTTCTGTCAACTTGTAGCAGGTTTCCTCACAGGTCATGTACAACACCTTGCCATGCAGCATAGCTCTGTATCGTGGGAGTTTCCACTCTTCCACCAGAAACTTGATGAGACTGGTCTTGTTGGAGGAACTGCACAGAAATTTTCTCCACTGCTGGACGTGGTGTCCCCCTGCAAGATTCTTGTACTGGAGAGTGATGTCTCCACCCCGGTTCAGTCGTTCAGCATCTTTGATCGAAGTCTGGTGATAGACATCAAAAACAACATCAATCCCCCCACTCTGTGCTCCCTCATGGAGGACCTGGGTCAAGGCTGACTCTGCCACCTGTGCAAAGGTTTTGTTGTTGCCATTCATTTTTTGGACCAGGCTCATCCCATCAATGATGGAAGTAGATGGGATTGGGATGTCTTCTGCAGGAGATACATTCTTTTCAAGCTCTCTGGCAAGTGCAGCCTTGTTTGTTTTTCGTAAGGACCCATCAGCATTTGCCAGTGCCCATGGTAGTGGGCCCAATGGGTAGGCAAGGACATCCTTCAGATTCACCTTCCTGCTTTCAGCCACCAGGATCATGTGACTGAAAAGGTTTCTATCTGCCTTCAGAACCACATCCTGTGCTTTCTTTCCATGAGCTTGTTTTGTGCTGACATTGGAGAATGTTTTCAGACTTTGCTTGGTCATCTTGTCGTGGAATTTCACAGGTGGTGGGTCTGCATCTAACCTTGTTTGCTGGAATGCTTGGTAGGCCTCTTCTCCTTTCTCAAGAGCTCTCAAGAGATCTATGGTCACATCAGGTGGAGCCATGTTGCCAGTGGAGAGGCTAACCAAATCAATCTCATCAGGGGACATAGGATTGAGCCAGTTATTCTCCATAAGGTCCATGAGAGACTGGACATCTGCTTCATCTCTCTTGATCCTTGGACTCTGTAGATCTGGATGAGACCATTTGCACCTGCCTTGACCTGTCAGGTCTCTCAGCTGTCTGAGGTATACATGCTTCTATACTCAGCTGTGAGATAATATTTGGTCACAGCTCCTGGCTTCAAGCTGAATCCCTTTGTCCCTCCAGCTGTTTGGGTGTCTTTGTTCACCGTTTCTTCTATAGCTTGGTCATCAGGGATTTGGCCAAAGGGATTGGTGGAGCCCAGTTGGACTGAGAAGCCTCCTTCCATGAATTCTGTGTACACATCTGGGTGTGTGATGGGCAGCTCAGACATCTGGGCGTAGTAGTAGGGGAGGTAGCGTGCATAATTCATCCTGTCATAAGCAAAGCACCATGGGATCATTGCTCGAATGCTAGCCAAGTGTAGCATCCAGTCTCCCTCTCTGGATGCTCGGATGAGCCCCAACAAGATTTCAACCATGTCCAAATAGGACATCCAGAAGTTCGAGAGGCTGCCGTTTCCACCTCTAAGGAACTCACGGTAGACTTCAAATCGATCCATGATGCGTGTACAAGAGCTGTTCTCGAGGACCTCCTTCAAAGCATGTTGTGAGACTTCTTTCCCAAGGCTGTCAATGGTCTTCAGTGTCTCATTCAGGTGAACCATGTCATTCCTGTGAGTTTCTTCCAACCAGGACAGGAAACCATTCAAGGTCAGTCGCATGAGAGCCTCATACAGGAGCTTGTGTAGTCGCACTGCCCTGTTGTACTTGCGGCCATCCATAACACCAGCAATTGAGCCTTCTGCAATCATGCCAGACTCAATGCAGAGGTCTTTGAGTCCAGCATCTTGGAAACGCTTTCCTATTATTGCCAGCAGTGTGCAGATGGTGTGGAATACCCCAAGCCTAACGATGATATCATGGAACTTGTCATGGTGTTTCCATGTGATCTCGACAGCCTTCGCATACAGGGCTTGGTCAAAGACACAGACAATCTTCCTCAGGCCTAAGCACTGCATGATGCTCAGTGACTGGTTAAGCACCTCGTTGACAGTAGACATTTGTGTCGCTGGAGCATTGATGGTAGGCAGATAGCCTATATTGTCGGGGATGACCGTCATCTCTCCTTGAGTCAGGATGTTGAAGCCTGTCCAGCTGCTGACTGACTGTTCTTCTTGTTGTGACATGCGTGCTAGGACCCAAAGAAGGTTTTTGTCTCTGGCAAGCTTAGTATTGTCTGCAGTATCGGCATCTGACTTTTTGCTTTGTGGTGGCCCTACCCGTTGTCCAGCATTGTAAGTTGGTAACATTGGTGGGGGTCCATCAATGCTTCTCTTCTTTGTTTTGGGAACAGTGGGCATGGGTTGGACAGGAAGTGGGTTGACTGGCTTTGCTTGCACAGCAATCCCATTGACTCTGTGAGATGTTCCCTCACCACTGACAGTTTCTTCAAGACGGTCGATATTGTCCCAGGCTAAAGTTGTGAATATGCCAGGATGGATGTTAGCTGGAAGGGCAATGCCACTCCCTGATGATGAGAGTTTCTGGAGACACATGGCAGTGTTGATCTCTTCCATCTGTGAATAGGACACACTGTGACCAAGTCGGTTGAGGATGTTTATCAACTCTACATTTCCTGTCAACGATTTGACACTGAATGGCAGAACAATGTGCTTGGAAGGCTTGGTATTTCCACATGTCACTGCATATACTATGTCATGGCCAAATGACTGCAGAAGGCACTGCACTCTCTGGGATGCATGATCAGGATCATTTGAGCCTGTGAGTAGAGAGTACAGGAAGATAATGAGCGACTCTGGAATGGTAGGACATTCTGCTTCTGGTTTGACTTCAGGCGGCCAGGTTTGAGGAACATCTTGAATTTTAATGTCTGATCTCAATTTGATGGCTGCTTTGGCTATAACATCTTGTGCACTGACACTTTTCAGGGTCTGCAGCTCCCTTTTGAGAGACTGATTTTCTTTGGCAAGTTCCCTCATGGACAAGTTATCGGGATAGAGGAGGAATTTTCCTTTCTCATCAGGGAATATCTTCAAGGCTCCAGCAAACTCACTCTCCAGGTTTCGCCTTATGTGCTTCTTGGTTGATTCCTTGACTTGGGCAATGCCTTGGGAGTTCATTGAAGCTACCAGTCTAGAAGAGAGATCAGTCATTATCATCACTTGAGGATTGCCAAAAAGCTCCATCCTGATGAAGAGGAACAGCTCATTGTATGCCTTATTCACAGCAGCTTCATACTGGGCTGCAGCATCATCATCTTCATTGCTGGCAACCTCTCCTTTGGAAACCTCTTCTTTGGTGTAAAGTCTATAGCATGACCTGTGGTAGTGCCCTTCAGCTGCTACAAGGTCTCTACTCACAATGGCAAGGATTCTGCTGTCCCTTTTCTTTGTGGCTGCACTCCTGATCTTTGCATCAGCTCGCAGTTCTCGACACTGCACCAGTACTTCTCTCGTATTCTGTCTCTTGGAATATTTGCTGTTTTTCTGACAAAATATGCACTCTGCATCATAAGTCCTAGATGTACTTGGAGCATGTCGAGCTACTCTCTTAGATTGTTTCTCTTCAGCAGAGACACAACTTTTCTTTTCTTTTGCAAGGAGGCCATCAAGAATTTGCTTCATAGTGAAGATACTGCGACACTTTCTGTGGTAGTAGATTGCTGGAATCTGTCCCTCAGGAATGTCTTTTGCCAGTTTCAAAACTGGTGCATGATTTCGTATCTGAGCTGCCCTGAGCAGAGTTCTCCATGAGTCGACACTTTGTAGTGAAACCAGCTTATCTGTATCATCAGAACAGTGGATAATGCACTCCACCCGTGGGCGCTTTGGTATTGGGTAAAAACTTGCTTGTTCACCAGTGGCCATATTCAGTCAGTTTTCACCTGCCACATACAAACAAATACATGTAACTTAGGTGTATGAACACTACTAAAACAAAGTTTACTTTGCTTCACCAGCGTCATATTACCATTATTTATCTTACATAGCCACAAATAGATACATTACCTAGTTGCTATGCAACAGCTGTATTTTGTCCACATGAGGCCGCTAAAATCAACACAAGATGAAAGTTCCTCGTAGCCACTTTAACTAATCATATTAACATATACATTAAAAGAACATGCTAACATTATGGGAAATTAGCTTACAATCTTCTCCAGAGTGAGACAAGAAGATAGATACCAGTTTCCTCTATATGTGTTTAGTAGAAAGCTATCTGGCTGCACGTTAGCCTAGCTTAGCACAATGAATGGAAGTACACAGTACTGGTTATCCTTGGGTGTTGGCCAACTAAGAACTGTCCCAGAGTTTAAGCTAGGCTAATCAGTACAAGGGGTGTTGAAATGCTATATTTGTAAAAATCTGGGCAAATACACAATCGTGAGAGGCACAGAAACAGGTTTCCTGAAGGAAAAATGAAATAGCTGCTCATTTGGAAAGGTTATCATGTATTATTTTACTTCTGTTAGTGTACCAAATAAAATGGCACCAGTGAAGTTGTGTCACCTTGGGTGATATCGATATCTGGTCTGACCCATGGACTAACTGGCTTTGGTGTAGTTAGTTTCTTAGTAATAATGCCCTTCTAATTTAAGGTTCACAATCACCTCACACAATGAAATAGTATGGGTATATTGTACATTTCCTGAATCTTTACAGTCCTGTGAGTATTCCAGTTTTTGTGTTTTGCGTCCCTGATATTCCTAGATGCCACAGGGCTAAAAGAAAGTATATAGGTTAGGCGAACATTGCAGAAAGATGTGTGTTATTGACGGGTTGAAGAGCTCAAGTGACCTCTATATCTGTGAGAAATATCCACAACAGGGCTTGAATGAAAGCTAAGAAGGTCCCCTTTAAAATGATACCAAAGACAATATTATAGAACATTGAAAAATGTCCTGACCATGAGGCTAAACCAGGATATGCACCAGCGTCTAAAATGCATTTTACTTTAGGGGGTGGTTAACTTCATGAGCTGATAACTGTGATACAGCTGCCACTCAGGAATGGTTATCATACCAAAATATCATCTACAGACATGGATCCTTTCAAAAATTATAAGTAAGTTTTGCCACCTTGAGTGTACCGAAATAGGAAATTTTGGGCTCTGGCCCATGGACTATTTCACCTCCGATCTAGTTCTTCCCTCGGTCCTTGGTATTTCTCTAGCTTCTCGTACTCTTTCTTCCTGATGCTGCTGTCACTCGGGATTGCTACATTGATCACTACTGCTGTCTTCTGTTCCTTGTCCTTGTCCAATGTCTGGTTGGTTAACCAGCACCTGCTTGTCATTCTGGAACTTGAAGTCCCACAGGATCTTAGTTCTGCCATTCTCAACCACCTTTGGTGGAGTCTCCCATTTGGATTTGGGACCTTCCAGTCTGTATTCAGTACAGATATTCCTGTACACTATCCCAGCCAATTGGTTATGCCTTTCAGTGTGTTTCCCCAGCTAGCATTTTAGACCCTGCTACTAAGTGCCGGACAGTTTCAGGGGCGTCTGAACAGCCCGCATCTTGGGTCTTGTCTGTTGTGGTAGACTCCTGCCTCAACCGATCTGGTCCTGAGTGCCTGTTCTTGTGCTGCTATGATCAGAGCATCTATGCTGTCCTTTAGTCCAGCCTTTTCTAGCCACTGGTAGGATTTCTCAATATCAGCTATGTCTTCTATCTGTCAATGGTACATCCCATGGAGGGGCTTGATCTTCCATGATAACTCCTCCTCTTCTTCCTCCCCACTCTCTGTCTTCTGTTGCTTGATGAATTCCCTCAGCAGTTCAACCTGGGGGGCCCTCTTTCTGATGTACTCATGGATATTCCTTGTTTCAGCCTAGATGGTGGCCCTGACACTCACTAATGCTCGGCCCCCCATCTTTTCACTTATTATGCAGTCTCAGGCTGCTGGACTTCAGCTGGAACCCTCACATGTAACATTACATGTATCACATGTACATTTCACAAGTAACTTTATTTCATCTTGCACTATGTCTGAGCAATTCCCCATTGCAATCTCCTGGTATGTGAAATGTATTGGGCAAATAAAACCAAATCTGATTCTGATCAGGGAGGGAAACTTTCACCAATCATCAGCCTAACTGACCTTAAACTGACATTAAGTTTGTCATAAAAGATTTTGAATTCAACTTGATGAAGCTTACAGACCCCTGGTAAAATAAACAAAAGCTCACTGTTATGGCCACTGACAGATTTAAGTGTGGTCTCATCAGAATCACAGTTTTATTTGTCAACTTAAGTGATCCCAAACATGCGTTTGGTTTTCTGTGCATACAAATGCCAGTGTTATCTTTGTTATTGTTTGGTAACTCCATCTCGCTTTCTCTCCAGCTGCTGGCCATGCTGCTGAAGAAGAAGCGCTCCCTACTCAACAGCCACATCCTCCACTTGACCTTCTCCCTGGTGGGTACGGTGGACAGCGGCCATGAGACCTCCATCATCCCCAACTCCACCGCCTTCCAAGACCTGCTCTGTGACTTTGAGGTGAGGCCAGGAGGAGACAAGTTGTGTAAGATGTCACGAGACACCACATCTTTCTGCTGCTTAATTTGTTTTTTGTGTGTGCACATGTCTTCCTCAGGTGTGGCTCCATGCCCCATACGAACTCCACCTATCGTTGTTTGAGCATTTTATTGAGCTTCTCACAGAATCCAGGTAACTTTGGAAATGCACTGTATTTTCTGATTAGCATCTAAGATATCTGATTTTAATCCCAGACAGACAGTAGGGTAAACAGTCATGTCATTAAGTCAGTAAAGCAGTCATTAATAACCACTTAGAACCTCTCTCTTACCTCTTTTCCTCTTAAACATCCACACTCTCAATGTTCTGTATTTGTCGTGCTTTCATTTATCATTTTACAGCCTATGGAACGAAGCAAGGTTTTTTTTACTGGCATATCATACATAGAATTCCTTTCTGTGTCTCCTTTTTTATCAAAGTCTTTGTATTGTAGATTTTCAGAGTATACAATATTCAGAGTATGCAAAACACAATAATGTTATTCTTTGCATAATCTCTTGGATCCAATGAGAGTGCATGGGGGGTGGGGTTGCTTCCCACCTGAACTGTATATGTCACCTGGCTAACAAATTGCAAAAGGCCAGCATGTTGCACTTATAATTACTTATATGTACACTCTGTGATACAACACCAAACAAAGCAATAAAGGGGATGGATCCACTGGCTCCTCTAATATTTTAGAGAGAGTTTCGAAAATAGAATGCCAAAAAAAGATATAGGGCCGTATTTATATGATATACTGTAGTGCATGGTCTAAAGAACATGGCGCAAGTGCATTTAGGGCGTGCCCAAATCCACTTTTGCTAGTTAGATGGCACATAATCTGGGTGCAAACTAAGGCGCAAATTAAACCAATCAGTGTCATCACCCATTCTCTTTTAAACCCAGATACGCTTCACCTTGGCGTATTAGTATTTAAAAAGCGGATTCGGCAAGTTGGAGAAACGAACAGTTTTCTGCAGAGGAAACTGATCTACTCATGCATGAAGAGAGTGCGTGAGCAGACCATCTATGGGAGCAGCAGCAATCCACCAAAGCCCGCATTCCATTTTGATATTTATTTTTTAAATATTGTGAGGCACACTATAATATAATATATAATATATATTATGATATAATAATATAATAATAATGGGGCGATGTAAAGGGAAGCAATCGGAGTGTGATGCTATTAAGTTCTGCAATTGTAGATACCTATAAAAATGAGAGCTAGGGCTACCAAATTTGTTTACCAGTTGCTCAAAAGATGCCAAATTATTGTCTACATAGAGGTCCTGCAGTGATGGGATCCCACTATTAAGCCCCATGCCAAAGGCTCCATCTAATATTGAAGGGGTAAACATGATTTTTTTTGATTCCGCCCCCCTTTTCTCCCCAATTGTACTTGGCCAATTACCCCATTATCCGAGCCGTCCTAGTCGCTGCTGTGCCCCCTCCGTCGATCCACGGAGGGCTACAGACTACCACATGCCTCCTCCGATACATGTGGAGTCTCCAGCTGCTTCTTTTTACCTGACAGTGAGGCGTTTCGCCAGGGGGACGTAGTGCGTGGGTGGATCACACTATTTCCCCCAGTTCCCCCTCCCCCCTGAACAGGCACCCTGACTGACCAGAAGAGGCGCTAGTGCAGCAACCAGGACACATACCCACATCCAGCTTCCCACAGACACGGCCAATTGTGTCTGTTGGGATGACCGACCAAGCCGGAGGTAACATGGGGATTCTAACCGGCGATCCCTGTGTTGTTAGGCTATGGAATATGCTACACGCTACCCGGACGCCCCTATATGATTTTTAACTTTAAGGGCAAAGAGGGAGAGACTGCGAAGAATAAATGAGCTCCTAAATTGGTTCCAAATTCTTCCCGACTGTGCAGCAATGGGGTTAGTGGTATAATAAGAAATGGGCTTTACCAGTGGGAGTTCAGAGTACAATTGATCTGGTAGAGAGGTGAGCCTACAACATGTATTCTCCAAGATTAGCCATTTGATGGGTATTGGAGTTGCCTGTCACTCATCCAGTACATCAATGCCCTGATGTTGGCTGCCCAGTAATACAAAAAAATGGGCAGTGTCATACCACCCTGCAGACGAGCTCTCTGCAGTATGCGTTTCCTTATTATTATTTTTTTGGTTCCAGATAAAGGTTGATATAAGCTTAGTATCTATGGAGCTAAAGCAGAATTTGGTCAGAAATATAGGAAGAGTTTGAAAAAAATAAAGGCGCCTAGGTAATACATTCATCTTGATGATATTGATCCTTCCACTTAGAGAAAGGGGCAGCAAATCCCGGCGTTTAAAGTCCTATTTCAGACAGGCTATAAAGGACAGGAAGTTCACTTTTTTGAGGTCTATATGATACTTGTAATTATAAGTACTTGCTCCAGGGTATCTTGCATATGATAGAAAATGATATTCATATTAAATTTGCAGAAAGTGCGTAATGAAATAATACTTTTAGAGAAGCTAAGCAGGCATTCTGCTCAATGCGTCCTACTCCATTGCTGGCTCACTGGTGCACCCCTCCTGCATCTCCTTAAACACAAAGAAGCATTCACATACTCGAGCATGGAGGACGTCCGCAAACATACACACAAAGACTCCTCCAATCCACAGCTAAGTCATCTAATTTAGCTCATGCCACTCGCTCTTTGTTTTTACATCTCCATTCCCTAAGTTAAACGTCTGTCTATTATCTAGATAGCCTCCGGTGTGACATGGTTCTAGATGTTTCTTTGTCTCAGACCTGCACAGTTTCTATGTCATAATTTCTGCTTCTTTTTTTAACATCTCACTTCTCTCTGTTTTTTACCCTGTGTTTTTATCATGTGGCTTAATAAACCAGACCAGGAACAAACTAACCCTGTGTGTTGTTTTCTAGCGAGGCGGCAAAGAATGCCAAGCTCCTGCGGGAGTTCCAGCTGATCCCAAGGCTGCTGCTGACCCTGAGGGACACCTCGCTGTCCCAGCCCACCGTGGCCGCCATCAGCAATGTGCTCAGCCTGCTGTTGCAGGGCTTTCCCAACCCATATGATCTGCTGAGGTACACACACACACACACACACACACATGCACACACACACACACACACACACACAGCTACATACTTGTGCATTAAACTGGACACACATAAAGCTTACTCATCCTAGGGAATACACATACGTACATAGGATATGCAAACACAAATAAGCCTCACAAAGCCAATGCAGATTTCCACCCCATCCACATGCACAGGTTTGTTTTAGTTTAGGAATGTACATCAGTAAACACAGGCAGATAAAGATTGGCACACACACGTGCATCTTTAGACAGTTTTAACAAGCAGCAGAGTTAAGAACAGATATATTTCATCTGAACAATTTATCTATGAGATGTAACAGTGCAGTGTTGGTAAGCCTCTCAGTCCTTACCTGTCTTTGTTCTTCTCTCAGGTTTGGCCAGTTCATATCCTCCACTCTGCCTACATTTGCTGTGTGTGAGAAGTTTGTGGTGATGGAAGTCAACAATGAGGAGAAGATCGATGGAGGTACAATAACAATCAGTTAGCGTCAGGACATTTGTTGTTCTTGTGTAGATGGTATGTAGTCAGGGTTGATGTTCCTAGGGATCTAACCAGGTTCTAATCGGGATTCAGATGAAAGGATGGTCAAGCAGGCATGGTATAACTGCTTTTGAATCAGCAGAGTAAAACCAGCATGGGGATTTTTTTCCTAAAAACTATGACAAAAAAATTGTTGGTCAATAAAAATTATAACTCACAGGCAGGATCCACGACTGTGGACTTTGGAAAGGATTGGACCACGAATCAAATGCACTGCACTGGCAGCCAGATGATAACGACTAGATAAGAATGAAATCAAAATGTACCTGTCGTAGCAATTATTTAATTCCACTCTGACAATAAATAAGGAGCAAGGAAAAATCTCTTACGGTAATGTCACACTTTAAGATGTTCATGAACAGACGCACAAAGCATAGATACTTAAGTGCGTGCACTGATCTCAGAGCGCATTTCCTTTATACCTTGCAGCGTGTCCTGATCTCAGAGCGCACTGCCTTTACATCTTGTAGCCCAAACTTCTCCCGAATCCTGTTTGGAGGAAGTACATACATTCACAGTACCCTTGTAAACAAAGATGAGCTTTGATTTGTTTGGTTTAGTTATACTCTAATTTGTCATGACAAACGGTTGTTATTGAACTTTTTTTTTTAGACAACAAACTCAACAGATTGTAACGTATTTCCCGGAATATAAATCGCTGTTTTTTTACTCGTCTGGCTGGTCCTGCGCCTTATATTCCAACGTGGTTTATACGACGTAATTTTGTCGGACAACACGGTGCAATTCAACTATGGCCACTAGATGGCACTGTTTGATCTCGTGACTCAATTGAAAGTTCTATAGCGCCCGAAGAAATTGAATGAAAGTACAACAACATTGACCTGTTTGCCGTGGTCAGTTGAGTAGTTCAAAAGAAAATGGCAGTTAGATTTTATGGCGCCAACACGTCAGTGGGGTTGTAAATTTTCATTTGGTCATTACCTTGAAACCTCACATCAGTGAGTGCGCGACTTAAAAAAAAAAAAAGAAAGAAGAAGAGAGTCCAGAACTGGCTGCAAGTTGGTTTGTACGGAAGTTAGCCCGCTACAGCGGTCACAGTTCTTTGCAGTGGCAGCAGTTAAAATAAAAATGGCTGCCGCTCTGACCATCCTGCTATGTTGAGTTGAATGGGAATATCTGTTCTACTCATTCGAGTTCTATAGTACCACCATATACAGTGCATCCGGAAAGTATTCACACCCCTTCACTTTACCCACATTTTGTTATGTTACAGCCTTATTCCAAAATGGATTAAATTCCTTTTTTTCTCATCAATCTACACACAATACCCCATAATGACAAAGTGAAAAAGGTTTTATAGAAATTTTTGCAAATTTATTAAAAATAAAAAACTGAAATATTGCATGTACATAAGTATTCACACCCTTTGCTATGACACTCAAAATTGAGCTCAAGTTCATCCTGTTTCCACTGATCATCCTTGAGATGTTTCTACATCTTGATTGGAGTCCACCTGTAGTAAATTTAATTGATCGGACATGATTTGGAAAGGTACACACCTGTCTATATAAGGTCCCACTGTTGACAGTGCATGTCAGAGCAGAATCCAAGCCATGAAGTCAAAGGAATTGTCTGTGGACCTCCGAGACAGGATTGTATCGAGGCACAGATCTGGGGAAGGGTACAATTATTTTTTTTTAAGGCCTTGAAGGTCCCGAAGAGCACAGTGGTCTCCATCATTCGTAAATGGAAGAAGTTTAGATCCACCAGGACTCTTCATACAGCTGGCCACCCAGCCAAACTAAGCAATCAGGGTAGAAGGGCCTTGTTCAGGGAGATGACCAAGAACCCGATGGTCACTCTGACAGAGCTCCAGTGTTCCTTTGTGGACATGGGCGAACCTTCCAGAAGGACAACCATCTCTGCAGCACTCCACCAATCAGGCCTTTATGGTAGAGTAGCCAGACGGAAGCCTCTGCTCAGTAAAAGGCACATGACAGCCTGCTTGGAGTTTGCCAGAAAGCACCTAAAGGACTCTCAGACCATGAGAAACAAGATTCTCTGGTCTGATGAAACCAAGATTGAACTCTTTGGCCTGAATGCCAAACGTCACGTCTGGAGGAAATGAGGCACCTCTCATCACCTTGCTAATACCATCCCTACAGTGAAGCATGGTGGTGGCAGCATCATGCTGTGGGGATGTTTTTCAGCGGCAGGAACTGGGAGACTAGTCAGGATCGAGGGAAAGATGAATGGAGCAAAGTGCAGAGAGATCCGTGATGAAAACCTGCTCCAGAGCACTCAGGACCTCAGACTGGGGCAAAGGTTTACCTTTCAACATGACAACGACCCTAAGCACACAGCCAAGACAACGAAGGAGTGGCTTCGGGACAAGTCTGTGAATGTCCTTGAGTGGCCCAGCCAGAGCCTAGACTTGAACCCCATTGAATATCTCTGGAAAGACCTGAAAATAGCTGTGCAGCGACGCTCCCCATCTAACCTTACAGAGCTCGAGAGGATCTGCAGAGAAGAATGGGAGAAATACCCCAAATATAGGATAGCCAAGCTTGTAGTTTCGTACCCAAGAAGACTTGAGGCTGTAATCGTTGCCAAGGGTGCCTCAACCAAGTAATGAGTAAAGGGTGTGAATATTTATGTACATGCAATATTTCAGTTTTTTATTTTTAATAAATTTGCAAAAATTTCTACAAAACCTTTTTTGCTTTGTCATTATGGGGTATTGTATGTAGATGGATTAGGAAAAAAAGGAATTTAATCCATTTTGGAATAAGGCTGTAACATAACAAAATGTGGGGAAAGTAAAGGGGTGTGAATACTTTCCGGATGCACTGTAAATGTGACTCATACACTGAAGTTACTTGTGTTTTTTTTCCCCCTTACAACAATGCATTTTTTGCTGAGTGTGACTTATACTCTGGTGCAACTTATAGTCCAGGAAATATGGTACTCTTATCTTTTTATGTCTGAATTATTGGCTTCCAATGTAGTGCATTTAAACCTTGATCAAATCTGTTGAAAGTCTTTTAGCCGTGTAACCTCCCTGTGACTCATCATCCACCATAGACTAGCACTATTCTTATTTCATGTGTGTTTATGGAATGATGCTGGAGATGTGACGCATGAGGTCACATAAAGCCCTTGAAACTGCTGCCATGGTTTGCTAACCCATGAAGGCCCTGGTGGGTTTTGTTTCATCCAGGGAAATGACCTCCAGCCAATTTCTAACTCTTGGGGGGGTATTGTTTTTGTTGGGGTTGTTTGTCTGTCAGCAACTTTATGGAAAAACAACTGCAGCAAATGCCGTGAAATTTTCATATATGATCTGATTAAATTTTGGAGGTAATTGTTCATGATCAAGATCACAATAAAGGCCATAATTGTTTTTTTGGCCCCAACTTGGTCAAAAATGGATCAGTTTACTTCAAATGGACCCCAGAGTGTTTAACTCCCTACTTTAGATATTAATAATCCTAATCATTGCTGTCATGAGAAATGCATTGTTTTGGTATAGTGATAAAAATTCAAGGGCATAGTTTTCTTGTTTCTGGCACCACTAGTTGTTAAGTTTGAACCCTTTACCAGCCACCCACACATATTAACCATCATATGGAAGTCCCATTTTGTTCTAAAAATCTTTCTTTCTTTCTTTTTTTTTTTTGGTTAAAAACATAAAGTCACAGTTGTCACAAGAGTGGTTTCTTGTGTTGTCCAGGTAATGATGATGACTTTGGAGGTCTGCTGTCAGCCAACCTCATCCTGCTGAGGAACCGGCTGCTTGACATCCTGCTCAAACTGCTCTTCACTACCAAAGAGAAATGCTCCGTTAACGCCCAGTAAGGCTGCACTCTCTTCCTGTCTTTCAGTTTATCCAGAAATCTGTGTTCAAAAGTCCAAAAGCAACAACCAGTAGTTTCTATGACAAAAATGCTGACCTTGTTAAAACTAGCATAGCATAACTTCTGCCTAGAATTTCTGACTTAGGATTCAAATACCTAAAATACCAGTAGCATGTCAGGAACAAGTAGAACAACTTTTAAAAGTTGGTAGTGTTGAAAATTGATTGTTCTTTCCATTTGTTATATGTTTATCATATATCTATCTGTCTGTGTGCTTTTATAAAACAATATTTTATTAAAGAAAATGCAGCAATATGTTGTACAATAATAGAAAAAGGTCATACACAGGGCATTTTCAGTTTTTACCTTTCCCAACCCAAAACAACCTTAACCCCCAACCTTACACCTACTTACCTTCCCCCTACCTGCCCGCAGGCCTCTTCCACAGGAAATTAATTACTCATCCCTGTTTCTTGCTGCCCCCTGTAGGGCATGTGAGGAGCTGGTGCGAACGTTGGGTTTTGACTGGCTTCTAATGTTTATGGAAGAACATCTGCACTCCAGCACGGTGACAGCCGCCCTGTGGATCCTGGTAGTGCTGCTGTCTAACCAGAGCATTCTCAACCGCTTCAAAGAGGGCCTGTGTGGAGGAGGCTGGCTGGACCACACCGACTCTGTGCTCACCAATAAGATTGGTACCGTGCTGGGTGAGTGCAAGAAGCTGGGCTTGGTTGACCATCAGTGTTAGTACTAATTAATGTCAAAATGTAAAATTGGATACACTGAGGATTAGTATAGCATTTGACGATAAAACCAAGTACTTTGTCACCTGCTCATAATGGATTTACATTAAACTACATTCACTTAATGTAGTTTAGCAATTAGCAAGTAGAATGCAATTGCTATTTTCTTACACATTAATGTAATTGAGTATAGCTTAGGGAAGCCAGCCACGCTATCTTAAATTGCCCTCCCCTCAGCACCATAATAGCAACCAAGTGTTTTTTATTTGTTTGTTCATTTTTTTTCTGCAACCTGGCTGGCAGAGACTCCACCTCTCTCTGGCAGTGTGTTACGTCGGAGTTGGCCCTCCTTCAGTAAACAGAAAGCTGCGCAGTTTGTACGGCGCAGAGCCATGGGTTTGTCTCCTGATTCTCCCCCCCCCCCCGCCATTAGCAGATTGCCTTCTTCGTATTGTTGGCTAGGCTTGGTCGTATAGTCTTGTTCATAGGTGCCACCATTATTAAAATGGATCTCTACCTTTTTAGCTTGTGACCCACTGAAATGAGCATAGTGATCCCTCATAGTGAGCCCTTGCTGCAGGTGTAAGTGGACAGAATGGTGAACTCTGAAACCAAATGATTTCTTAAATCTCCTTCTCAGGCTATTTTTTTTATTATTATTAGTTATTGGGGGAAGCTCAGAAGCTGCAGATAGTTAGTATTACATTAGAAAAAAAATATCAGAGTAAATTTGCAAAAAAAATTTATTGTTATTTGAAATCAGTTTGTTTCAGATGGCCCCCTCAAAATCATCTCATGACTCCGATGGTCTGGACCCCTAGATGGAGAACCACTGCCTTAGTTGCTTTGTAATGAGTAGTAAATACCCCAAAAGAGCTATCCCTGCTGTAGCAGTGTCAAAATGCTGCCCTACTGTTCGCGTTATAGCCTTTGCACTATAATAGTTAACTTTGCTGTAATTCAAATATGCAGCTTTGTGTGAGTTTAGCGTTTGTGCATGTTAGCCCCCTGTTTGTTGTTTAGAACCCCTCTTCCGCTGTTCTCTTTGACTGAAACATAACATGAATTCCTTTGTAGCCACCCCCTGATAGATGTGCTGTTAAACTCCAAACTAGGCATAAAATGAGTGGGACTTGACTACCAGCCATCACTCAAACACTGGTTAGATTTAAGGTTCATGCTGGTCAGTGTCGGCGCCACAACAAATCTGATGGCCGGGCCTACGGTTTTCACGGGGGGGCATGAGCATTAGGGCTGTCAAATTTACATTCTATATTTGAATATTCTTCGATTGTGCATTTTTTAAATTAATTATTAGTTATTTGATAAATTAACCTTCGAATGTGCGCTTAGAATCCTTACTTGTGCTCTGCTCTTTTTCCCCGTTGTTTTCCATTCGCGCACAGACGCTACAAGCAGATCGCGTGAGCTTACTCGCAGCAAACAGCCCTGTGTGTCACACGCAATTACCACCTGAATGGACAAAATCACACACTGATGTTCCGCTCCGGTGTCCTGCTAACCCCGCTCCTCCACAATCACGAAATTTAAGCATTTTATTTCATTGATTATTATTATTATTGATTATGTATTTAAATGTGCTATGTGCATTAATTAATTTTAATTTTTGCATGATGTTTAAGTACTAATTTTCACATCATCACTGGGTAATTGGCGGGGGGGCACAACTTTCGTTTGGGGGGGTGAGGCCCGGCCAGTGCCCCCCCCCGTAGCGCCGACACTGATGCTGGTAAAGTTCTCCACACCACCAGTGACTTTGAGTGGTAATCAGCCATCATCTGGAGGTCGTGTTCTGCTCTTTGTGTTATATTTGTTGTGAGTTAGTGTTGCACGTGTTTAGGAAACCACCAGCTAGTTAGGCAACTGGGCAAGTATCGGACAATATCAATAAAGTTCATGCATAAAAGAGCCTGTGAGACAGGTCACAGCAGCAAAACAGATCCTGTGTCCGTGTATGTAGGTGCTGTTATGACAAGTTTGCAAAGATGTCTTTCTCATAATGAGTAAGCTAAACCTCCATGACTGAATGCTGCCCCCCCCTCCGTCCGTCCCTTATCCTCAGGCTTCAATGTGGGCCGCAGCGCCGGGGGCCGCTCCACACTACGGGAGATCAATCGGGACGCGTGTCACTTCCCAGGATTCCCTGTGCTTCAGACGCTGCTGCCCAAACACACCAATGTCCCCGAGCTCTACTTCCTGCTCATGGCCCTCTTCCTGCAGCAGCCTGTCACTGAGCTACCTGACAGCCTGCAGGTACATGTTAGTACTCCCAACTTTTGTTTGTTTGTTTTACTCTTTCTACTAATTCTGCTGCTGCTATTGCTGGTGGCTTTGGTCGGTTATCTACTCACCTGGATTTCACTGACTATTGAGTAGGCCTCTACATAGTGGTAGCTACTGCAGAAAGCTTATTTTCTTAAAATGCATTATAAGGGTGACCTTATAATGCAACAGCACACAAAGCTAATTTTCACCACCTATTAACAGCAACTAATAGTGAGCAGATGAAAGGTTAGGGTATGTATATTGGCATTATTGAAAGTTTTCATTTCAGTTAGAAAGTCCAACTGAAAATTCATAATTATCATGACATAAGATTCAAAGTGCATTTAAGATCATTTTGTTCCTTCTCTTTGAGTTCAGTAATCATGATGTAATAATTATGATCACGATATCTAGAGAAATGATCCAGAATGTCATAATAATCATAGTCATGCAACTCAACCCTTTTCAATTTACACATGTTTATACTGTGTTTAAACGACTGTATATTACCCCAGTGTGTGTGTCTTCTCAGTTTGACCTGGACTCTCTCTGGACGTTCATCTTTGGCATGCCTGCATCCAGTGGGGCGGTACTGGGCTCCATCCACAGCATGTGTACCGAGGCCGCCTTCCTCCTCCTGGCCATGTTGCGCAGCATGCTCAACCTGGTGAGCCTCACCACCTTCCCACTATCCAAAAAACAAATATGAAACTTGGAAAAATAGATTTTTCATATTTGTGAAAAGTAAGGGCTTTGGGTATCTGCGGACAGGAATATTAATCTCGGTGAAAATCATTGCTGAAGGCTTTCACTGAGTTGAGCAGCATTTCAGCCAGCTGTGCTTATGAATTATGGAAATCGAAAGGTACTGAAGTTTATCTGGAACGTAACCAAAAACTTCTTAGTAAGTTATTAGAAATCTTTTATTCGGTCACCAGAAAGTTAGTCTCACGCTCAAAAATACCAGGGCATATGTCTGGGGCTTTATAACAACCAAAAGGAGCCATTAGAAACTCACTGGAGGTGCAAATAGGCCGGAAATGTCAGCCCTAGTCAGATTGATACCAAAAATGTTCAGGCCCATCCATTTTCTTTCTGTTGTCACTGATCCCGTTGGAGCAAATTACCATGACCCAAGGCACCTCAATAGTTGATTCTGGTTTGACTCTGAACCAGCTAAAGAAAAAAAAGAAAAAGATGTAGCAAGCGTTCCCATCATCAGCTCATCCTGACTTCTGCACCAGTACAAGTCACCCGATATTGATCAGGAATGTTCAAATGTTGGTCCTCAAAAAGAGTTTTATGAGCAAAGGTCTTGCAGTTACTCTGAATTATGAAATTAATCAAAAACATAGTTTGTTTTACGATATTAATTTTGCAAGGGTATGACTTTTTTTAAAAAAATTGGCTTAGTAATATCTCATCTTGGAATGTGGCTTTTTCATTCAGTGGCAACGGTGTGTTTTTTGTATGTCTTCTTTCAGCCGTGGCAGTCAGAGGAGGAGGGCTCCTGGCTCAGGGAGTACCCTGTCACCCTGATGCAGTTCTTCAGGTATCTCTACCACAACTTGCCTGACCTGGCGCCCATGTGGCACAGCCCTGAGTTCCTGTGCGCCCTGGCTGCCACAGTATTCCCCTTCAACATCAGGCCGTACTCCGAAATGGTACGTTTTCACTGGGTATAGGAAACAGGGCGTGAGGCTGAGCACTGTTAATTACAAAAACCTTGAAAGCACAAACTTGACTGCAGCAATGTCAATTCAAAAGAGGCTGCACTGTTTTGTCATTGGTCCAGGTTTAGGTCGCCATGACAGTTTGGTTGAAAAAGGTTTTTTTTTTTTGGTAGTTTGCTTTGCAGAGCCCAAAATAAAACTGAACACTGAGGTACAAATTAAACAGTTATTTTTATTGACCAAATTAGGTTGCAAATAAAAGGAAAAAGGCAAGTTACTCACAGGCCAAATTTAGCATGTTAAACAAAATGACCAAAATATTATTTAAAAGTATAGGTATGCAATAGAAAATAGGATATTTAGACGTCTTTTGCACAGCATGAATAAATTGTAAAATAAACATTATTTACTTAGCACTTTTCAAAACAGTGTTACAAAGTGCCTAATAGAGCTAAAACCAAAAATACAGTGACAGGCCAGTACCAGTATAACATTTCCTGCTCCAGTAGCCAGCTGCGGTTTGTTTGTGGCTCTGCGTACTTTTTAACTTTTAACAACTCCTTGGAGACCTTTGGATTATTTTAATTGATTTTATGGTTTGCCTATTTTATGGATTTTTACCCCGTCATCAATTGCTGCACTGACGCCCTGCACTCCTGGTGAGAACCGTGTGGACTCAACCCTCAGCTGACAGCGCTAACGGAGCTAACTTTCTTGTCCGTGAACATCAATCTACCAGTTTAATATTACTATGCCTTGTGAGGACTGCCTAAATCAACAAATGACATTACTAGCCTCAGGGATATCTGACAGCTTTAAGATGAACTGCGGAAAAAATTACTCTCTTTTGTCCGATTTTGATTGATACCGCAGCCTCACAGTCCAAAATTATCTGTTATGAACTCGGCCATCTCTGATACCATCCCCTGGGACCCATCATCTCATTTCCAGCCTTCCTCCTGCTCCACTCCCAGCTTACAGGCTACCTGGTGGGATGTGGTAGTCAGATGTGGTAGTCAGATGTGGCAAGACGGAAAGACTCCGAGCTGCCTCGTCTTCGCCCATAAACCTCTCACGTTGTTTTTCCATGCTACTGGCTGATGCCATGGTTCACCTTGTTGATGCCCCCATGGCCAGTGTACTCCTGTTGCAACAGCTGCGGTGGCTGACCCAGCTCTCGCTTCCGCCGCTGCCGTGTTTCCTCTTGCACGGGTTCCCCTGCACCGTCCTCTCCGGTGTTCGCACTCCCAGTCCCAATGCCACTTCTTCAGGCCAACAGCATTCATCTCCTATATATATATAAATGGATAAATATATACTATGTATTTTATATAATATTAGTAGAAACAGGGAACTAGCTGAAAGAAGAATTTAGAAATTCTTCAGTCATAGCAAAAATCTTCATAGTTATGACATACCTTGTTTTGCATGCATACTTAGTATCTCCAGTATTCTATTTATTATTCCATTTATTTCTTTTTTCTTTTTTGTTGCCATTCTTCATTCTTTTCTGTTCTTTTTTTTTTGTGTGAATGAAGTACTGAAAGCTGCTATAAACCAGAGTCAAATTCCTTGTATGCACAAGCACACTTGGCCAATAAAGTTAATTCTGATTCTGATTCTAATAAGGAAAAGACCACAGCAAAATTACTGAACTGCCTTTTCACTGAAATACAATTTGTGAGGATAATGAAAGCCTGAAATTCTTGGGCAGGGCGGGCGTTCCATAGCTTTGGGGCCCCGACTGCAAAAGCACAATCACCTCTTCACTAACCGAGAGTAGGGAGAAGTCACAGCGCCCTGCCTGAGGATCTTGGGGTTTACTCTGGCATGTAGGGAATTAAAAGGTCAGTGAGAACTCAGTGCCAGACTGCATAGTGCTCTGTATGTTAAAAAAATAATCTTGAAGTCAATTCCATTGCTTATAGGCAGACAAGGAAGGGAGCTAAAATGGGTGCGATGTGGTCCCGTCTCTTTGTATTGATTGAATGTCTCTCTGCTGCATTTTGGATCAACTGCAGGCGGGAGAGGGATTTCTGGATGAGGCTAGAGTGAAGAGTCTTGCATTTGCTTAATCTGAGATAAAACAAAAGCATGGATGACTTTCTCAAGGCTGGCAGAGGATAAAAGAAATTAGAAATATTCCTCAAAAGAAGGAAACAAGACTGCGAATTTTGTCTCGCATCAGGTTGATTGAATTTTACGAACGATGTCAAACCAAACCAGGACAATCTCTGTTTTGTTTTCATTGATTTTTGTGAACATTTTGAGATGGACAGTTTTTTATATATGAGAGGCAAGCTTTGAGATGATGTAGGTTAGCAGTAATACCAGTTTTATGGGGGACATACAACTTTGTCATCAGTGTAGCAGTGAAAAGAGATATTGTGCTTTTGAATGATTTGACCCAACAGGCATCTATATTGCAAAAAGGATGGACCACAAAAACCTGTAATAAAATAAAAACAACTCCTTCCCTTCATTTCAGGTCAGTGACTTGGATGATGAGGCGGGGTCTCCCACAGAGGAATTCAAGGCCTTTGCCGGCGACTCAGGGATGAACCGCAGCCAGTCTGAGTACTGCAATGTGGGCTCCAAGACCTATTTGACCAACCACCCAGCCAAGAAGTATGTCTTTGATTTCATGAGGGTCCTAATCATGGACAACTTGTGCATGACCCCGGCCAGCAAGCAAACACCCATTATTGACCTGCTGTTGGAGGTGAGTAGAATACTGCAGGAAGTTGGTTGTCTCCAGGGTTGAAAATGAAAATATTCTGTCCACTGTTTAGTCACTGTTATTATTCCAAATCCAAATGCTTTTAACAGAATAGAACAGGACCTTTTAGTGATAGGTAACTACCTACCGCAGTAGCTGGTGGACAAATGTACCAGCATTTAACTGGTAGCCGGTTATAATTTCTGAACCATGGATTGTGTCCATTCAGGGCAGCTGTGGTGAATTTACAATTCTTTCTTTTGTTATGGCTCAAAGTTCACAGATGGTCCCATTTACTTCAGATGCTGAGAATTTTTGAGGCTGGATTAAATATTCTGCTCTTAAACCCAAATGAGCTTTTGATAAATCAGTCTCCATCTGCGTGACTCTGTTTTGATGAGGTTCTCGTATCCCGGAGTATTCTGAGTTTGATTATGTTTTGTTTTGGTTTTCTTTTCTTTTCTTGCCAGGCCTCTCCGGAGCGCTCTACCCGAACCCAACAGAAGGAGTTTCAGTCCTACATCCTGGATGGGGTCATGGAACACCTGCTAGCTGCTGACGTCCTTCTGGGTCAGAGAACCTTCCTGACACACCTTACTCACACCTACAGCAAGGCCAGGACACTTAATTACAACTTGTTATTTAATAGGCTACAGGTGCCTTTAAGGCCCAAAATTACCAGCGACTGTGGGTCAAATTGTGCATATGTTGAGAGTAACAGTATGGAAACAACATGGAGCCCCCAGCCCATAGCATCAGGCCAGGGCACTGGTCATGCCATTATGGTACATCCCATAATTCGCCTGCCACTTTTAATATTTTCTAGGACAGCTATTTTTCAGAATCAGAATCGCATTTATCGCCAGGTACAAGAACATACAAGGAATTTGTCTTGGTATGTTGGTGTAATGGGGGAAAGACTAACAGTACATAGTAAAGATAAAAGTTAAAAAGAATAATAAAAAAAAATATATACAAGATAAAATAAAATTAAGATAAAAGAAAATGTAAGGTACAATCACCACCGGTTCAGAGTTGAAACACGAGAGACCACATGGCATGAGCTGAATTTACAAAAAGTTAAATGAGATTTTTAAGAAGTTATTAACAGAATAAGAGTTATTCATAGGGTAGTGCAGGTTTTGTGCAAGATGTCCATATACAGAGAGCACAGTAGGGAATATAGAAGGAGGGTTGGCAGTGTCAGGATTTGTGTGTGTCTGGGGCCTTGTTAGAAAGGCTTTCTGCAGTAGGGAAGAAGAAGCTGTTCTTGTGGTGCAAGGTTCTGGTTTTTATAGACCTAAGCCTCTTGCCAGAGAGGAGTGTTTTGAAGAGACCATGGCCCGGGTGGGAAGGGTCGACCATCATCTTTCTTGCTCACCTCAATGTCCTGGAGGTGTACAGGTCATGGGGGGAAGGCAGGTTGCAGCCAATCACCCTCTTGGGCAAAGAAAATTATACGTTGCAGTCTGCCCTGTCCTTAGCAGTGGCAGCAGCATACCAAATAGTGATGGAGGAGATAAGGATGTACTCAATGATGGCAGTGTAAAAGTGCACCAACATTGGCTTTGGCAGGTTGAACTTTTTTAGCTGCTACAGGAATTACAGCCGCTGCTCTGCTTTCTTAGTGAGGGAGCTGATGTTCAGCTCCCACTTGAGGTCCTGGGTGATGATGGTGCCCAGGAAGCAGAAGGTTTCCACAGTGTTGACTGGGGAGTCACACAGGGTGATGGGAGGCAGGTGGGGCCGGGTACTTTCTTAAGTCCTCAACTATCTCATACGTCTTTAGAGCATTGAGCTTCAAGTTGTTTTGGTTGGACCAGGACACCAGATGGTAAATCTCTCACCTGTGGGCAAGCTCATCCCCACCAGAGATGTGCCCAATAAGGGTGGTGCCATCAGCAAACTTCAGGAACTTGACTGACTGGTGACTAGAGGTGAAGCTGTTTGTGTACAAGGAGAAGAGTAGAGGGGAAAGGACACAGCCTTGAGGGGAACCAGTGCTGATGGTCAGGGAGTCAGAGATGTGTTTCCCCAGCTTCATGTACTACTTCCTGTCAGATAGGAAGTCGTTGATCCACCTGCAGGTGGGGTCAGGCATGTGCAGCTGGGAGAAATTGTTCTGCAGCAGATCCAGGATGATGATGTTGAAGGCGGAGCTGAAATTCACAAACAGGATCCTGTCATAGGTTCCTGCAGAGTCCAGGTGCTGGAGGATGACATGAAGTGCCATGTTTACTGCCTTTTCCACAGACCTGTTGGCTCTTTAGCGAACTGCAGGGAGTCCAGGAGTGAGTCAGTGATAGTTTTAAGGCGGGACAGAACAAGGTACTCTAAAGACTTAATTACCACAGAGGTCAGGGTGACGGGTCCGTAGTCATTTAGTCCTGTGGTCCTTGATTTTGTGGGGACAGGGATAATGGTGAAGGTCTTGAAGTATGCTGGTACGTGGCATGTCTTCAATGAGGTGTTAAAAATGTCTTTGAAGACCAGAGACAGTTGATTGGCACAGTGCTTCAGGGTGGAGGGAGAGACAGAGACTGGTCCAGCTGCTTTGCAGGGGTTCTGTCTTAAACAGCCTGTAATGTCCCTCTCCGTCCTGAAGAGGGAGAGACTCATGGTGCCATTTTGTCTCATTTTTTGATGGAAAATCATTTTAATCAGTGGTTGCTTACCTGTTAAAGTTGCTTGAAGAGTAGCCAAACCTACCACCCGCTGTGGCAATGTATTGCCCCCAGCATTTGGCTGGATTTAAATGATTAATGAAAATGCATAGACAGGCTGGACTGCTGATTAGGCACGAAACAGGTGAACGTCCTGCTGAAATACTGACACTGAATTCTTTGTTGGATCCGTGTGACGCTGGAAATGTTGCATCATGAGTCAGCAAGCTGCTCTCTAAAGCCCAGGAACACTGAAAACCATGTGCAAGGCATTTTAAATGACTATATATCCTGTAAAGTTTGAATTACTTCTGTAATAGCTACCAGTATATAAAGTACTAAAGCAAGACAGATAAAGAAAAAAATCTAAACGAGGACCATACGATCTACTGTACATAACATACATTAAACGAATAAAGAAGGACTTAAATGATTGCTACCACTGTATACTCTACTAATGCAGGATAAATACATGAAAGAGGACTTCTTCATTGGCTATCACTGAATTATAACAGAGTCTCCTCTTCCGTCTCTCATACTCTCCAGGTGAAGATGCTTCCCTGCCCATCGGCAGTGGAGGCAGCTACCAGACGCTGGTCAACAACGTGTTTTACTTCACCCAGCGCGTGGTGGACAAACTGTGGCAGGGCATGTTCAACAAGGAGTCTAAGCTGGTGGTGGACTTCATTGTGCAGCTGATAGGACAGGTACCAGCATGGAAGCCTTTTTTTTTCTTTCGGGGCATCAGTAAAACTTAACAAAAAAGATGTAAGAACTTGTTTTTGTTATTTTTTATTAAATGGTTGAATATTGATAACATCTGTTGAATAACTATTAGTTTCACTTGAGATGAATAGTCCACTTTGCTCTCCTTTTGTGGAGCCAACATAGACTGCTGTAGGGGCTATTTTAAGGTGCTCTGTGGAGAAGCTTCTACATTTTGTTGCACACATCAGGACATAGAATGCTTCCTATGCAGCATTTGCTGGAAGATGTCAGTTGCAAAAGCATTTACGAAAAACCTGAAAGGTCTACAGCTGTTTTGGTCAAAAAAGAGAAACAAAAAAATAATCAACAATTGACTTTTTAGCAGGCTAATAACTAGAGGATTAGGATCGTGGCTCAAGATCATGGCAGGTTACCTGTCTGAGTGGCTGCCAGCACAGACAAACCTTCTGTTCTCTGCCAACATCTACCCACATGATGTGGCTTATGGCACTTTCCCTTTCTTCCTGTCAGCAGTGAGCTCGTCAGCCTTGTGTGTTGGGCTCAAAGCCTTCCTCCCAGGCATCTTAGGAGCCAGACAGAAGGCATCTGTGCTCTGCCTCCTCCAGATGGGAGAATGAATTGAGCCCTCTGTGAGTCCTTCTCCCACAAATACAAGCAAACTCAAGATTAAATTAGGCAAGATAGCAGCCGTTTAACTGCTAAGATCATTTTCTCATTTTAACCAATAAGGGCTCTAAATTAGATTTGACTTAACCCCCCCCCCCAATGATGGACAGGTGGTTTATCCGTACCGTGTCTTTGTGTATGTATGTGTGCACATATTAGTGTGCTTATAATCTTTCATACATACACGTATATGTTTTTGAGGTACCAGGTGTTTCTGTATAGGTACTACTGCATATTAGATTTTATATGCAATACTTTTTGTGCCCATGTAACAGTTTTATGAGTTTTGTGTTTTCTTACATATTTGCTTAAGTGCTGCTGCAGCCCTATGAGAAATTGTGTGTGTATATATATATACTAGAAGAACCCCGCTACAATGTAGCAGTTTGGTTATCCACCCGTCTAAATCTCCCTCCTCTTCATCCTGCCAGCTAACCGCCTTCCCCCTGCCCCTAAACCCCCCCCCACTCCAACTCCCTCCCCCCAAATGCTCAGAATCATCTGAAATGCCGAGAAAAGTGGTTTACCCCCCATTCCAACTCCCTCCCCCCAAATGCTCAGAATCATCTGAAAATGCCGAGAAAAGTGGTTTTTTTAGCCATTTTTAGAAAATGCATATTTTGCATAATTATGCATAATTATGCATAATTATTTTAATTTTCTGCTATTTTTCTGGTCCTCTCTGGAACAATACGTACCACCTCCAAAAAAAATTAGGATCATAAGTGCATTTTTGCAAAAATGCATATATTTTGCATAATGCCAAAACATTTCTAAGTCCCAGAAATTTTTTTTTATATAGGTGAAAAAATCAAAGATGCTCAGAATCATCTGAAATGCCGAGAAAAGTGGGTTTTTAGCCATTTTTAGAAAAATGCATATTTTACATATTTATGCATAATTATGCATAATTTTAATTTCCTGGGATTTTTCCCTTACTCTCTGAGACAATACCTACCACCTCCAAAAAGAATTAGGATCATAAATGCTTTAGTTTTCGGTCCCACTATCTACACTAACTAACACACACACACACAAACTAACACCACACACACACACATTACGAAAATATATGAGCAGATACTATATCCACACGGATACTGGAAAAAAAGTTTTAGTGCATTGCAGTACAAGCCTGTTTCGTGCATCTCGCACTCATCAGCTGTTTTTATATACATAACTTTGTTAAAAGAAACACTCAATGGTAGGGAAAGTGCTCAACAAATGAGCAAAATAAAATAATAAATAAAATAATAATAATAATATATACAGTGCATCCGGAAAGTATTCACACCCCTTCACTTTCCCCACATTTTTTTATGTTACAGCCTTATTCCAAAATGGATTAAATTCCTTTTTTTCTCATCAATCCACATACAATACCCCATAATGACAAAGCAAAAAAGGTTTTGTAGATATTTTTGCAAATTTATTAAAAATAAAAAACTGAAATATTGCATGTACATAAGTATTCACACCCTTTACTCAGTACTTGGTTGAGGCACCCTTGGCAGCGATTACAGCCTCAAGTCTTCTTGGGTATGAAGCTACAAGCTTGGCACACCTATATTTGGGGTATTTCTCCCATTCTTCTCTGCAGATACTCTCGAGCTCTGTAAGGTTAGATGGGGAGCGTCACTGCACAGCTATTTTCAGGTCTTTCAGAGATGTTCAATGGGGTTCCAGTCTGGGCTCTGGCTGGGCCACTCAAGGACGTTCACAGACTTGTCCCGAAGCCACTCCTTCGTTGTCTTGGCTGTGTGCTTAGGGTCGTTGTCATGTTGAAAGGTAAACCTTCGTCCCAGTCTGAGGTCCTGAGCGCTCTGGAGCAGGTTTTCATCAAGGATCTCTCTGTACTTTGCTCCATTCATCTTTCCCTCGATCCTGACTAGTCTCCCAGTTTCTGCCACTGAAGAACATCCCCACAGCGTGATGCTGCCACCACCATGCTTCACTGTAGGGATGGTATTAGCAAGGTGATGAGAGGTGCCTAGTTTCCTCCAGACGTGACATTTGGCATTCAGGCCAAAGAGTTCAATCTTGGTTTCATCAGACCAGAGAATTTTGTTTCTCATGGTCTGAAAGTCCTTTAGGTGCTTTCTGGCAAACTCCAAGTGGGCTGTCATATGCCTTTTACTGAGCAGAGACTTCCGTCTGGCCACTCTACCATAAAGGCCTGATTGGTGGAGTGCTGCAGAGATGGTTGTCCTTCCGGAAGGTTCTCCCATCTCTACAGAGGAACGCTGGAGCTCTGTCAGAGTGACCATCGGGTTCTTGGTCACCTCCCTGACCAAGGCCCTTCTCCCCTGATTGCTCAGTTTGGCTGGGCGGCCAGCTCTAGGAAGAGTCCTGGTGGATCCAAACTTCTTCCATTTATGAATGATGGAGACCACTGTGCTCTTCGGGACCTTCAAAGCTGTAGAAATTTTTTTGTACCCTTCCCCAGATCTGTGCCTCGATTTCTGCTCTGACATGTACTGTCAATAGTGGGACCTTATATACACAGGTGTGTGCCTTTCCAAATCATGTCCAATCCATTGAATTTACTATAGGTGGACTCCAATCAAGATGTAGAAACATCTCAAGGATGATCAGTGGAAACAGGATGAACCTGAGCTCAATTTTGAGTGTCATAGCAAAGGGCGTGAATACTTATGTACATGCAATATTTCAGTTTTTTATTTTTAATAAATTTGCAAAAATTTCTACAAAAACTTTTTGACTTTGTCATTATGGGGTATTGTGTGTAGATTGATGAGAAAAAAAAGGAATTTAATCCATTTTGGAATAAGGCTGTAACATAAAATGTGGGTAAAGTGAAGGGGTGTGAATACTTTCCGGATGCACCGTATATTATACAGAGTCTGAATATGGCGGGGGGGGGGGGTTCTCTGATGGTTTTCACTGTGCAATAATTTAGTAAAAGAGGGATTTTCCAGCTCATTATTTCTTCCTATGTGTGTTATAGACTTTGGACTGTGCTCTTATGTAATGCCCGAGGCTTCATACTGCTGTGCCAGTGAGTGGATCAAGAGATTAATCTTCAAATTAATTTTTCCGACTATAATACTCCATTGTTTTTTGGTAGTATTCTGGTGGGGTGGATGGCGTAGTGGTTTCAGGAGTGAGACAGCAATCTTTTGCGCTGTTTAGACAACTACAATTGATTTTTTTTTTATTAGAGTCTTGAACCCCCTTTCCCAGCCCACATGGGAATCCATACCGCATACTGCCATAGTCTTCAGTAGAATTATATTTTAACACAAACGCACAACTAAAACACCAAAATTAGGGCTGTTGATCGATTAAAAAAATTGGTTAATCTCAGTTTTTCTGTGAATAATCATAATTAATTGCTATTTTTCTCAAGACCGTAGCTTGTAATAATGGATATTTAAATCAAAATCAGAATTGATGTAGAATCAACATAAAGGAAGTCTATTTAAATTCAAATACTACTGTTTAATTAATAGCATCTTTTTAACTTTGAATACAGATTCTCTCCTGTGAACTACAGATTTGCAATAAAACCATCAAGGCCACCAACATGCACTGGTAGCTTGAAAGGCATATTTTTTATATGCACTAACAGAAATAACACCAAAACCAAGGCCTGCATGTTAAAGTGCCAGTTGAATTTCAAAACCACCAAGGCCATTAAAATTAGATATCAGCTTAGAAGGCAATAATTTCTTGAATGAACTAATATAAATGACAGTTAACAACAAAAAAAAAGGGTTCCATGCTCAATTGCAAGTTGAATTTAAAGTGCTGTGAATTCATGACGTTCATTACGTGTTCATAATGGCGCATCACAGAACCCCATATGCAATGGTGCAGCATAGTGGAATAGAGTAATGAGGGCTTGGAGCAAATAAAGACTACTGCTGTGAGTTGGTTACTCACTGTAACAGTCCAGCGAGGAGCAGAGTCGGTGGGAAAAGACAGCTCTCCATCCTCCGACAAGCAGCGCACAACCGAATTTCCTGATATCCCTGTGAAACAGCCGCCACAGGAAGTAAACAAACACAGCTGTGTTGATTTTTTTTAACGCGTTAAATATTTCAAATTAATCACAAAAATTAACTTGTGAGGAGGGTGTTCGGGTAGTGTAGTGGTCTGTTCCGTTGCCTACCAACACAGGGATCCCAGTTCGAATCCCCATGTTGCTTCCGGCTTGGTCGGTCGTCCCTACAGACACAATTGTCCGTGTCTGCAGGTGGGAATCCAAATGTGTGGGTATGTGTCCTGGTGGCTGCACTAGCACCTCCTCTGGTTGGTCGGGGCACCTGTTCGGGGGGGAGGGGGAACTGGGGGGGGGGGGATAGCGTGACCCTCCCACATGCTACGTCCCCCTGGTGAAACTCCTCACTGTCAGATGAAAAGAAGCGGCTGGCGACTCCGCGTGTATCGGAGGAGGCATGTGGTAGTCTGCAGCCCTCCCCGGCTTGGAAGACGGAGTGGAGAAGCGACCAGGACGGCTTGGAAGAGTGGGTTAATTGGCCAAGTACAATTGGGGAGAAAAGGGGGCCCCCCTCCCCCCAAAAAAATAAAAAATTAACTTGTTTATGTTGACAGCAGTAACCAAAATATAATGTTTACTATATCAAATCCTCTTGGAGTTGGGTCTGTGGTGCAGGACACAACAGAAAGCACAGCATCAAATAAACAGGTGGACCGCATCCATATGGCTGAACACAGTAGTCACGCTGCAGAAAGTGAAGTTTGGATGTTTGCTGTGTTTTTTGGTTCTCCATACGTAGACCATGACTCACTTCACCCCGTCTCCTTGCTGGGTAGTTTTTCTTTAACCTGTTTTCTCATGGAGTCCTTAAAATCCTCCCTGCTACCACAAGATTAAACCAACAAGGAAACAGTCACACCCCGGAGCGACTTAACTCAGCTGTTCAAACTAAGCTTCTTTCTGCAGACATGTTTCCATGGCTGTGTCCTCAGCCAGACTGTAACGTCGGCTCAGCTCTGCGTCTAAACTAACACGCCAAATCCATTTCTGTTGTTTGTATCACCTCCTTCTCTAACAAGCCTTCTTTACTTAAACGTGCAAGTTTTCATCCACTCCTTACTTCAAATGCTCCATCCTCAATCTCGGTCTGTCTGTCATCTGTATCTAAATCTCAATTCTGTCTCCTGCCCTCCTATACCTTCTCTGTTTGTCCATCCATCTATCCATCCACCCAACCTTCTCCACATTTTCTCCTGTTATCTCTGTTTCTCTATCAATCTAACAATCTATTCATCTTTATATCCTTCTTTGTGTCTCTTTCCGTCTGTCCCCCTCCATCCCCTCCTCTTATTACCTCACAACTACTTCAAGTCTCTGTCTGACCATATCTTGCTCTCTTTTCTCCTCCCCTCCCTCACTATTCTTTTCTTCTGACCCCTCCCCCTCTCTCCCTCCTTGTTCTGCTCAGTCTAAGCGGCGTTCCCAGGGCCTGTCACTGGACACCATCTACCACTGCCTGAACAGGACGGTGCTCTACCAGCTCTGCCGACCCCATAAGACCGTGGCCCAACAGGTGGCCCTGCTGGATGCCTTGCGGGTGCTGACCGTCAACCGCAACCTGGTTCTGGGGCCGGGGAACCACGACCAGGACTT
This sequence comes from Lampris incognitus, assembly GCF_029633865.1. NCBI lineage: Eukaryota > Metazoa > Chordata > Actinopteri > Lampriformes > Lampridae > Lampris > Lampris incognitus. The sequence continues at coordinate 104,562,662 of NC_079211.1, forward strand.
TGTGGCCTGCCTGGCGCACTGCTTCATCTGCCTACACAGCGGGAGGTAGGTTGGCCAGTAGGCGCTGGGGGGCCGGTTTGTCCAGAGTGGGGGGAATCTGAAGGATGTGTGTGGGATTGTGTGTGTGTACGTTTAAGTTACGTTTCACGAACTCCAAAATGGCTGAGAGGGTTATTGCATTGTGACATCATCCACAATAGCTCGCTGGAAAAAAGAAAAACGATGGAGGTGCATTCCCCGTGCCAATCCCGGACAATATGACCCCCTGTGGTCATATGTCCTCCCACCGACCCCGTATTGGCACGCCCACCGGAAGCGCTATTCCTCTTTCCATCTCCAACTAAATGAGATCGGTCTATGGCTGTTTCTCTCTCGCCGGGACTAAGAGTAAACCTGCAAATACACAAGTAATGTAGTGATATACTGGTATATTAGATACTAACTTATAGTTAGCTTACCTTTTATCGCCAAGATGTTCGTTAATCCGGTCGATGTGGCCGGATTCTACGCTTGGTGTGCGGGTGTGTTAAACCGGCGACGCTCCAATGGGACCCCCATCCGGACTGTGTCTCCCATATCCCGCATGTTCACTACACGGGCTACTTGAGGGATGTAGACCGTAATGAGATCGACTGCAATTTCTGTAAAACCATCAGAGGATCGGGGCGCCAAAGGTGGGCTGGCTGCCCTGTACCGTCAAAGATGGGGACTTGCAGATCCCTTCGCACCTGCTAACGAGGCGGCTAGCATGGTGCTACCTAGCTATAGCCATGGGGCGGAGGCTAGCAACATCCCTCCGATGCTTCCTAGCTACAGTCACGCGACGGCGGCTAGCATTAGCATCCCTCCGGAGCCAGAAGCTATCCCACCATCTGGGGTAGTTAGAGAGGACTGGACCAATGAGATCCTATCTCTCCCTGGTGAATCCGTGGCATGTTATTCGGCGGGTGCGGAACCCGAGGATTCACTGCCTGAGGAAGTAGATGATCAGGGCGTGGAAGACGACCAGCCAAGTTCGTCTAAACCAAACAAAGATGGCGACGCCATGCAACGTGGGTCCGAAACATTCCTCGCCAGTTTCTGCGATCTGTTCGCGCGAGCGGTCAAGTCTGCCGACATCGTTACCGAGCCGGGCAATCCTCAAGATCCGGTGGTAGCCGATTTTCCACGAATGGCAGAGAGGGTCAGGGACTCCACTCTACCACCTTATCCTCACATCGAACGAGCGTTTAAGCGGGTGGAGGCGGATCCGCTACTTAAATCGTCCTCAAAGTTCAGTCAGAAGGGGGTTGACGTCTTAGCAGTCCAGGTTAGGAACCTGAACTACGAAGACTGGAAAATTCCACAACCAGAGAGGGACGTTTTATCGTTCAACCCTAACACCAAGGTGGGGTCTCGCGATACTCCCAAACACCTTTCGCAGTGGGGCCAACAGGTGGATCGTTACGCGTGTGATGCATGGCACGCCAGTACACGCGCAGCTGGACTCGTCTCAACGGCTGGGATGATAACGGCGTACATGCGCAAGCTCTGCAGCCTATCAAACGTCGAGCAAAGCAAAGCCGCCATCGCTACAGCAGGTATCGACGGGGCCGAGTTCGGTGACGTAGTGGCCAGCGAAGCAGGTTGTGAGTACATCTTGGAAATGGAACGCATAGCTGACTCCCTGGGATCGCTGCTGTATTCCATCGCTCTAGAGTGCGGTTCTAGCGCAGCTGCCTCCACCCTTTCGCGCAGACGTCTCTGGCTAGAGACAGCCGGGGTAAAAGAGGAATTCTGCAAGGAGTGGATGGCCCACTCCTGCGCAGGGTACCAGGGCCTGTTTGGAACGACCCCGGACATTATCAGCAAATACAAGGCCGCCCAGGCCGAGCGCGAAACCTTGCACAAGGAGCTTCTCCCGATGATGAAGAACCCGCCTACCCCTAAGCCTGCGGTGGGCAAAAGGGCAGGGGGACAAGCCTGCGCGCAAGCAGAAATGGAGAGAGACTTATCCAAAAAGAGGTGGTAAAGCGGGGCGCGGGCGTGGACAGGGCTCACGTCCAAACTCCCAGTCTTCCACAGAACCAGCGGCCAAGGCGGCCAAGCCGGACAGCACAGACACTTCCAAGAAGGGAGCTGCCAAGTGACGTGTTTCGGCAGGATGTTACGACCCACACCAACAGACTGATTCCAGAGCCGTCTCCGGCGATATAGACGCTTGTTCAGGGGACACAGCATGCGCAGGGCTAAACACTGCGCCTTTTATTTTGGTTTCTGATGCACAGTCTACTTGTTCTATTCCAAAGGTTGTGAATGTGAATAAAAGTTTTTATGTTGGTGATGATGGTGATTGCCTATTAAAAGGTTTGAAACGCAAGTCTGATTGTCTGTCTGAATCTTTAGGTAAAGATGATGATAACAATGTAATAACATCCCTGCTGGAAATATTGGATAATAATGACATGAGCGCAAATGCGCCCCTGGGAGGGGACTATGATGCGACAATGTTTAGTCTCTCTGATGGGTCAAATGGTAATTTGGAAAGGTTCAAAACGCCAATTCCCCCATCTGGGTCTCCTTTACAAGGACGAAGCCCCCCCATGGATGCAGGGAATGGCGGGCGGGGCTTCCCCAGACCCTTTACGCGCAACTTACGCGCGCTACCTGAACAGCAAGGTACAGGAGGCAACGAGACCTCTGTCACGCATGTTACACAGGTGGAAGGAATTGGTCCCGTCGGCTTCTGTTTTGGATCAGATAGCCCACGGACACCAAATCCTTTTCGAGAACGGTATTGTACCCCCGTACTTGGGAATAGTGCATACGGAACCGGGGTTGGTGGCCGAAGCACAAATCCTAGACAACGAACTCACAGAGTTACTCTCGAAAGGGGCAATCACGGTGGTTCCTCCCCTAGAAAGAGAAGACGGGTTTTACAGCCGTTACTTTTTGGTCCCGAAGAAGGATGCGCCCAATCCTAGATTTGAAACCCTTCAACAAGTATGTAGAGAAGGTCAGTTTCAAAATGCTACGCACACCGGTTCTGCTGTCAATGGTGACACAGTCCGATTGGCTAACTTCGGTCGACCTAAAAGATGCTTTCTATCATTGTCCAATTGCGGAAAGACACAGAAAGTATCTTCGGTTCTGTTACCGGGGTCAGTGTTACCAGTACACATGCCTCCCGTTCGGATATCGCCTCTCTCCTCTGACATTCACAAGGTGTGTGAAAGCAGCGCTCGGAGTGTTGATGCGCAAAGGTATGCGCTTGGCATGGTTCCTAGACGACCTGTTGGTGTTGGCCCGGTCGCCGGAACAAGCAATACTCCATACTCAGGAGTTGATGGAATTCATGGAGTACATGGGTTTCACTATCAACATAAAGAAGAGCGCGCCATGGCCTTCGTGCCAGGCAACGTATCTGGGTCTGAGTTTGGATACGGTATCCATGCGCGCAACCCTTACGCAAGAGAGATGGCATTCCACCAGGACCACGTTAGCACATTTCGTCCCGGGGACATATGTCACTAACGGATGATCAGGAGGCTGCTGGGCCTTCTGGCATCGGCTCACCAAGTTGTTCCTTTAGGTCTGTTGTTCATGAGGAGACTGCAAATGTGGTTCGCAGTTCACTTCTTGAAATACGGCAATGAACGCCGGTACAACAACCATCTTATCCTGGTCCCGCGCGTGGTAGCGCAGGACCTAGACCACTGGAACAGAGCCTGCGTGGACATGTCTGGGGTCCCTATGGGCCCCAGGGGACCCGAGGTAACGATTTATACGAATGCGTCCCTCTCTGGTTGGGGGGCCATCCTTGGCTACAAAACAGCGCGAGGAGTGTGGCCGTCTGGGGAGAAGGTCCACATCAACGCGCGCGAGACCGAGACGATTTGGCTGGCTACCCAGCATTTCGCTCAGGATCTCGTAGGCCGTCACATACTGATAATGACAGACAGCATGACGGCCAAGGCCTACATCAACCGCCGAGGCGGTATGAAGTCCAAGCGTTGCAGAGAGTTGGCCATGCAAATTTGGATTTGGGTCAACAGCAACGCGCTATCAATCAGGGCGCTTCATGTTCCTGGGAAGGACAACGAAGCAGCGGACATCCTCTCGAGAGGCGGCCCGCATGCGGACAATTGGAGCCTCAACCCAGCCATAGTGGCTATGATCTGGGAGAGGTTCAGGGTAGCTCAAGTGGATCTGTTCGCATCGAAACTCAATTACAAGTGCCCTCGTTGGTACTCGATGCTCCCGTCCGACCTAGCGCCGTTGGGGGTCAACGCGCTTGGACTAGATCCATGGCCCGAGGAGATGCTTTACGCATTCCCCCCGCGCAGGTGCCTCCTAGACCTGGTGGTCAAGTTCGAGCGTACAGGGGGTCGGTTAGTTCTCGTGGCCCCGTACGAACCGAGCACCCCGTGGTTTCCGCGAATAGTGCCCTGGATAGTAGGCGAGCGGTTCGACGTCTCGGAGTGGGCGGACGCGCTCACGCAAGCAGGAGGGCTGCTACGGGAGGGCCCCTGGATAGGAAGCTCCCGATTAGCGGCGTGGATGCTTACAAAGCCAGGCTCTTAGCTATGGGACTTAGTGCGCAAGTGATTCGTGTCATCTTAGCGGCGCGTAAAGACTCCACGTATTCCAGGTACCAGGGGTACTGGAATCGATTTGACCAATTTTGCGCTGAACGCGACATGGACCCTTTGTCAGTAGGGATTGGCCCTATACTGACTTTTGTGGAGGTCTGTAGGAGTGATAGACTATGGTCTTTCTCCTCGGTCAAAGTCTGTGTATCGGCTCTCACGTTCTTCCGGGGGAAGATCGAGGGTAGCACGGTTTTCACGCACCCGCTCATGACGCAGTACCTGTTGGGTGCTAAGAAGCTCTCAGCTAAGGAGCTTACGAGAGCTGAAACTTGGGATGCTTCCCTTGTTCTGCGCGCACTAGAGAAAGATCCCTTTGAACCCATGTCTACGGCAGACATGCGTTATGTCTCGGCTAAGCTGGCTGTGCTCTTGGCACTTACCACCGCAGCGAGGGGTTGTGAGCTCACTGCACTCACCATCAAGGGGATGGTGTTTTCTGGTGATCTGATGGTCACGCTCTTTACAGACCCCAGCTTCGTGCCCAAAACTGTGTCTGTCCTGACGCGTAGGGCCCCGGTGGTGATACACGCGTTTCATCCGTCACCGGTGACTCGGGATGAGAAACGCTTGCACCTCTCGTGTCCTGTATGGGCTTTACGCATTTACATGCGGCGCACAGCAGATATTCGTAGGTCTGACAGGCTGCTGTTGACCTACAGAGTGAGCAAACCAGGTTATGCCCTTTCCACCCAGAGGCTAGCACACTGGCTGGTGGATGGTATTACGGAGGCGTATACCAAAGCGGGTAAAACAGCTCCTAAGCTGAAGGCGCATTCTACCCGAGGGACTGCTACGTCGAAAGCTGTGTTGTCAGGTATCGACTGGGAGGTCATCCGCCAAGCGGCGGTTTGGAGTGGTGAGACCACTCTCTTACGGCATTATTACCGGCACGTTAAGGTGCGGTCGGTTGCCGACGCTGTTCTGGAGCAGGCCTCTTAGGATGCTCTCATCAGAACGCGTACCCCTTCCCACCAGGGGTTTGAAGGGTTCATTGGACGGCTAGGGAACGGAGGCACGAATCCTGTCGTTGTTCAATGCAATAACCCTCTCAGCCATTTTGGAGTTCGTGAAATGTAACTTTGGGTTCGCGAAGCGAACCATAGTTATATGAACAACGACAAAATGGCTGAGAATAGAGCCGTTCTCCTCCTACCCGGGCCACAGGTGTGGTGCTCATTTAGTTGGAGATGGTTCGACTTACAAAGAGGAATAGCGCTTCCGGTGGGCGTGCCAATACGGGGTCGGTGGGAGGACATATGACCACAGGGGGTCATATTGTCCGGGATTGGCACGGGGAATGCACCTCCATCGTTTTTCTTTTTTCCAGCGAGCTATTGTGGATGATGTCACAATGCAATAACCCTCTCAGCCATTTTGTCGTTGTTCATATAACTAGGGTTCGCTTCGCGAACCCAAAGATAAACTCTGTGAACTGCTGCAGGGTATTTGTAATACGCACCAGCAACTAGGCTTAAGACATGCAACAGTGTGGACGTAAACAGAGAGAGAGGCTAAGTCTTTATACTACTCATACACCTGCTGGACGTTGACACCACAGACAAGTGAGGTTAAAGGATGCCCTTCAGTAATAATGTTCTCTTAATGTTGGTAGTCAGTACTCCTGTGAAGCAGCTGGTTTTCTACCTGGACAGGAGGTTGGTTCTGACATTTGTTTATTGCGGGGTGTGCTGGAAAAGTTTTCAAATTTCTCGACTCATATTATCTTATCCGAAGGCCTTAAAAAGTTCTTGAAAACGTTTGAATGAAGCATGGCAAGTCTTAAATTCAGCTTCCGGAGGTCTTGTCGTTTCTTGATGCATTGTTTGAGAAATCAGCTCATTGACAAAGTCTGATGTTCTAATGGATCTACAGCTGTTTTTATTTATATCTTCATTTCAGTTAAAACATTTATCTGAAATTTCATTTAAACTAGAGCACTAAGAAGGTCCTAAAAATGTAAATTCAACTTGATAAGCCATACCGATACATACTGTATGAAGTCTAGTTTATTTATATAGCCCTTAATCACAAATTAGTTTCAGGTGGCCATTGCATTTACACAGTAAAAAACAGGTAGATTGTCCAGGTGGCATGGCAGTCTATTCCGTTGCCTACCAACACGGGGATCGGCGGTTCGAATCCCCGTGTTACCTCCGGCTTGGTTGGGCGTCCCTACAGACACAATTGGCTGTGTCTGCGGGTGGGAAGCCAGATGTGTGCATATGTCCTGGTCGTTGCACTAGCACCTCCTCTGGTCGGCCGGGGCGTCTGTTGGGAGGGGGGGGGAATAGCGTGATCCTCCCACGTGCTACGTCCCCCTGGTGAAACTCCTCACTTTCAGGTGAAAAAGAAGCGGCTGGCGACTCCACATGTATCAGAGGAGACGTGGTAGTCTGCAGCCCTCCCTGGATCGGCAGAGGGGGTGGAGCAGTGACCGGGTTGGCTCGGAAGAGTGGGGTAATTGGCCGGATACAGTTGGGGAGAAAAAGGGGGAATTTTTTTTTTTTAAATAAACTTTTTAATCAGACTGAACAAGTGTAGCATATTTAATCAACTACTAAATCCACTGCCCACTACCCACTGTTGTGTTCAGTGGACAAGAAGCACATGTGGCTCATCACATACATGTGGCATGCTGAGTCAACTGTGGTGGAGGGCGAACATGAAGAAGGCCACAAACTCCAAACCTGTCAAATCAAACCTTGTTGCTTTTTTTATCAAGAAAAAAGTTGACTGGGTTCATTTTAAGGCTTCATGTGTGTGAAGTTAGACTTGGTAGCAAGTATGATCAGGCCAGAGATGGAGGTTAATGCCTTGCTGACAGAAGGGGGTAGAGAGTTTTGCCATAGGCACTAGTTTTCCTCAACCTAAAAACGTCAAGCCGAGTCGACCATCTCCATGAGCCCCCTTCTTCCCCACCATGCTCTGGTCTCCTCGAGCTCCATGGCCAACTGTCCATGCAGTCAATCAGTCAAACCTTATTGACACAAAGCACAATCTGTACATAAAATGTGAGGCAATGCACTGTACTGTTAATTAGAGCAAAAAAAATGGCAACCCTCAAGTCTGGATTTGGAGCTAAAGGGCTTTGCCCCTGCATACACCGGGGGTCGGCAACCTTTTGGAAGTCCCGTGCCACTTAACAAAGATTAAAAAAAAAAAATCAGACCCGAGTGCCAGTTAATTTTCATTATGAGAATTTATTTATCTATTTATTTACTGCTGCTGATTGTCTCCCCGTCTAGATTCCTCATGCCAAAAGATCTGTGCTACATACACACACACACACACACACACACACACACACAACTTTATTATTTGTGCAAATGTATGAAAATTACTAGAGCACAATACAAAATTAATTCAATCTTACTGATTTAGTGCGACCCTTGTTTGTCGCAATATCTGGCAACCACTGCGAGGCGTAGAACATGGTTTACATCCACACTCTCGTCAAGAGCTACGCTGAATACCGACGCATCTTTCAACGCAAGAGTTTGCTGGTGCCTTACGTTTTCAGCCGTGTCTGTAATGCGCCTTGCTACAGTTCCTCCAGAAACGGCATTTCTTTGGTCCTGTTGATGATCGTGTCTTTGTTTGGTAACCCATCAAATATGCCCTGCGAACTGCTGAGGAAAGCCTCCTTTATATCCTCTCCATCGCAGGATGGCTCCCCGTGTTAAGCAATGCACTGTGCACCTATATAGCTGCTCTCTGTAGCTTGGTTCTGGGCGGCACGTCGGGTTGTAAACATGCTGCTTTGCTTCCTGTACCGGCTTGGCCGGATTAACCCACCAGGGAGCCCCGGGGCACACACGTCCATTGCCCCCCCCTCTCAGATAGGCTACGCAAACAATACCAAACATTGTAGCTTGGGGCCCTGCATCAGTAGAGACTGTAGCTTGGGGCCCCCGCATCAGTAGAGACTAGCTCCGGCCCTGCATCGTAACGCAGGGTTGGAACAAACATCCCTTGTAGAGTGTGATTGGGGATCCCTACTATACGTGAACACAATACCCATGACCTTTTGGGGCCTCCCATGGTCCAGAGCACTCACCCGGCATGCCCGGTCCGTAATCCAGCTTTGCGTACTGGGCCACTGTCCTCTTAACCGATTCAGCTCCATCAGCCTTATCTTGGATGTTTTTCCCCTGCCTTAGGTAGTGGCGAAACTAGAGTTTTATACACGGGGTGGCCAAGGCCAGGTCAGGTCAGGGGGTCCGTAGACCTCCACAGAAAATTAGTGTGTATCACCCTAGCCTGGCATCTGAGGAGCATGAATGAATCCTATGACTACAGAAGTAGACATGATAATTCACTTCACCCGGAGTTCTTCAGTGTGGCAGATCGTGCGGTCCACTAGGGTAACTTACCTAGAATTCTTCAACAGACTATTACTAGCCAGTCACAGGACGTTGAATCAGTTTATCTGGACACAACCTTTATTGAGAGAAACGTTTCATCACTCATCTAAGTGACCTCTTCAGTCTCAACTGACTGCAGGTATCCCCACCCTTATAAACAATACAGTGGTATAACGACCGAAAACAACGATCAGTTTCATATGCAATGCCACCCCTGTTTGCATTCACTTAGATGAGTGATGAAATGTGTCCACATGAACTGATTCAACTTTTTTTGTTTTACCTGGATTATTGAGCATGCATAAAGGTATTTACTCACCTGTAAATCACATTTAGCAGTCGGTCTGTCTGTTGTCTAGAAACAAGTCCAGCATGACCTTGCTGCTCTGTGTTACCTGAGTTACCATGTTTGGTACTGACTTTGTGTTTGTGCGTGTGTTTGTGTGCGTGCGTGCGTGCGTGCAGCAGTGTAGAGGGTTTCGGTCTGGAGGCGGAGGCTCGGATGACCACCTGGCACGTTATGATGCCTGCCGAGAATGAAGCGGACGCCAGCCACAGCCATGACGTTAGCGAGGGTAAACCTGCATGCGTGTATGTGTGTGTGTGTGTGTGTGTGTGTGTGTGTGTGTGTGTGTGTGTGTGTGTGTGTGTGTGTGTGTGTGAGAGCACAGCTACGTTGTAATAACTGTAATAACATAATGTAGTTACTTGAGTCATGTTAAATATGTTTTTATATTGTTTGATTATGGTTAACCTTAACATTGCCCTTAACTTCATCCTGTACATTTACCTTAACCTCTCCATTACTTCCATCCCATTTGCTGTGTTTTCTCAAGGCCACGTATTAAAATTAAGGCCTGTCAGCCCTGTTGCCCCACAGAAAGAAGGTTCTGGGTTTGATCTCAGCAACTCTGTGTGTCTGATTGGCATGCTTTCCTTGTATTTGCACAGATTTTTGTCCAGGTTATTCCAGTTTAGTCGCACTGTCCAAAGACATGCATTTCCGTTGAATTATGTCTGAGTGATTCTGTGTATATCTCAGTGACTATGCGTGTTTCCCAGAAGTCTATCCTATCCTAGTGCATGCTGGGATAGCATGGTGTGTTAATGAATGTATTGACTCAATGTGACTTGTCACCTTGAGTAGGACTGTCCTGTACAGTATATACTTTATTCTGTCATGGTTCGTGTCATGGTGTGATTCAAGGCTGCCTCATCCTCTACAGGGAGGCAGCTCCTACTGAAGGCAGTGAACCGCGTGTGGACAGAGTTGATGCACAGCAAGCGTCAGATGCTGGAGGACATCTTCAAGGTGTCACTACCCACCAATGACAGGGGCCACGTAGACATTGCCACTGCTCGACCTGCCTTGGAGGAACCAGCTCTGAAGAGCTGGCAGAACCATCTGGGTGAGGGTCATGCACGCGCGTGTGCGCACACACACGCGCACACACACACACACGCACACACACACACACACACACACTAGACAAACATGCAAACACGCCCTCAGAAGCCATATTTTTTTTAGCCCAAGTCTAAACCAAAATGAAGCAAACTTTTGAAGAAGTAGATTTGAATCAGGTGCTTTGCCAAAATTGGGGGGGTGGGGGGCGCTTCCCCGGGGGTGGGGGGGGCGCTTCCCCTATTCCCCTACTTTTTTTGACAATTTGTTGTAATTGCTCTATGTCTATGTAGCATGCTTATTCCCCCTCAAAAAAGTTGTTTGGTTTTACCAAAAGTCGTCTGATTTCCAGTGCTCCACACCCATCTTTAATGAAACAGTTTGGGGTCATTAACATGATAATAATAATAATACATTTTATTTGTGAGCACCTTTCAGAGCACTCAAGGACACCTTACAGAACACAGTAAAAAAGCAAGCAGCACTGTTATACATGAGCTGTAACTATGTATTGCTGGCCAGTTTGCTGGTAGTAGTTGCTGATAGTATGTTGTTGGTAGTAGTTAGGTGGTAGTAGTTAGCTGGTAGTATGTTGCTGGTAGTAGTTAGCTAGTAGTAGTTGCTGGTAGTAGTTAGCTGTTAGTAGCTGCTGGTAGTAGTTAGCTGGTAGTAGTTGCTGGTAATAGTTGCTGGTAGTCGTTAGCTGGTGGTAGTAGCTGCTGTAGTTAGCTGGTAGTAGTTAGCTGGTAGTAGCTGCTGGTAGTAGTTAGCTGGTAGTAGTTAGCTGGTAGTAGTTAGCTGGTAGTAGTTGCTGGTAGTATGTTGTTCAGGATGTTTTTTGTGCAGGAGGTACTATTTTCTGGGAGCCAGGCTGACAGAACTGATTAGATGCCAGTTATATGCTGCTTCATTACCTCTTACTCTTGCTCTCCCTCTACCTCCCCAACATGCCTCCCTCTTCCTCCAAAATACTGTCCCTTACAGGTTCTAAATAATGTCATTGAAGTCCGTCTCTTTGAAAAGCCATGTCACACATTTTCAAACAGAAGTCTTGTTAATTTATCAATAATGTCTCATTCTGGATGAAGACTTTTGCATAAAAGAAATTAATTGACAGGTTGAAAATATTTCATCATTTATCCTAATAGGTCTATTTCAAATTATAACATGCCCCAAGTGTAATGTCGGTCTTTGTTGTCACAGGAAATTATTCAGCAAAAGGCTAATTTTTTGTATGTGTTGTACAGCTGTTGTTTACATTGCCTTGAATTTGTCTGTTGCTCTGCTTTTGAAAATTGTCGCTATAAATGTCCTTTTTCTCTTTCCTCCTCCCTCCCTCTTTCTCTGTCTCTTTCACTTGGTCAGTCCACGAGAAGAAGTATATTAGTCGCGGGGAAGCAGTGGCTCCGCCCACCCAGTCCAAGCTGTCCAGGGTCAGTAGTGGCTTCGGTCTATCCAAACTTACAGGGGTCCGCCGGAGCAAGAAGGAGAACAGCCTCAACAAGAACAACCTATCTGCACAGGTAAACACACTAATATACATAAACACACTGAAACACATACACATACATGGTCCTGTTTATGGACTTCAGCTCAGCATTCAACACCATCGTCCCAGATATCCTCAACTCCAAACTTACCCAGCTCACTGTAACAGCCCCCATCTGCCAGTGGATTAAAAACTTCCTGACAGACAGGAGGCAGCTGGTGAGGCTGGGGAAAATCACATCCAGCACCCAGACAATCAGCACTGGTGCCCCCCATGGATGTGTGCTCTCCCCTCTACTCTTCTCTCTCTACACAAATGACTGCACCTCAGGTGACCCGTCTGTTAAACTCCTGAAGTTTATGGACGACACAACCATCATTGGCCTTATCTAGGATGGTGACAAGTCTGCATATAGATGGGAGGTTGATCAGCTGGCCCTCTGGTGTGGCCATAACAACATGGAGCTGAACATGCTCAAAACAGTGAAGATGACAGTGAACTTCAGGAGGAGTCCCCTAACACTGCCCCCCTCCCTCACCATACTCAACAGCACGGTGTCTGCAGTGAAAACCTACAGATTTCTGGGTTCCATACTCTTCCAGGACTTAAGGTGGGCATCCATCATAGACTCAATCATCAAAAAAGGCTCAGCAGTAGTCCGGGTGGCATAGTGGTCTATTCCGTTGCCTACCAACACGGGGATCACCAGTTCTGATCCCCATGTTACCTCTGGCTTGGTCAGATGTCACTACAGACACAAATGGCCATGTCTGCGGGTGGGGGTATGTGTCCTGGTCACTGCACTAGCACCTCCTCTGGTCGGTTGGGGCACCTGTTCGGGGGGGGGGGGACTGGGGGAATAGCGTGATCCTCCCATGTGCTACGTCCGCCTGGCGAAACTCCTCACTGTCAGGCGAAAAGATGCGGCTGGTGACTCCACGTGTATTGGAGGAGGCATGTGGTAGTCTGCAGCCCTCCCCAGATCTGCCGAGGGGATAGAGCAGAGATCAGGATGGCTCGGAAGAGTGGGGTAATTGGCTGGATACAATTGGTGGAGAAAAAGGGAGGGGGGGGCCAGCAGAGGATGTATTTTCTCTGCCAACTCAAGAAATTCAACTTGCCTCAGGAACTGTTGATTCAGTTCTACACTGCAATAATCCAGTCTGTCCTCTGCACATCCATCACTGTCTGGTTTGGTTCGGCCACCAGTGTCTGCAGAGAAAATAATTGGTGCCAGCCTGTCCGCCATTCAGGACTTATATACCTTCAGAGTCAGGAAACGAGCTGGCACCATCACTGCAGACCCATCACACCCTGGTCACAACCTGTTCCAACTCCTCCCCTCTGATAGGTGCTACAGAGCACTGTACCCCAACAAAACCAGGACTTTCCAGGGGCTGTCATTCAAATGAACGCTTAACACTGTCAAATAAATCCAACCATTTTATATGTACTGTACTGTACATTGTACTTTTACTGGTATGCTCTGTCATGTCCATCTACCTCAGGCGTATGTAAGTAACCTGCTAACATCTATTTCAGCATATCTGATATGCTTTGCACTGATATCTGATATCTCAGCACCATTCCACTTTATCGCCTCTTATTTAGCTTGTATAAGTCAATCCTTGCGTGTATATGAAGATTGTTGTGTTGTAGTGGCCAGTAAACATGATTCTTATTCTGACACATGGCATGCATTCTGACAAATACATGTACACATGCATGTACCGGAGGGGGTGCTCCAATTGTTGGGGTATCACACTGCTCAGCCTCCCTGGGAAAGTCTACTCTAGGGTGTTGGAAAGTAGGCGAACCTTGAACCGCCTCTTTACCCTTGCGGAAGTGCCGAGGGAGACATGGGAGTTTGACCAGCCAGTCTAGATGTGCTTTGTGGATTTGGAGAAGGCTTATGACCGTGTACCCTGGGGCACTCTGTGGGGGGGGGGGGTGATACTGCAGGAGTATGGGGTACCAGGGCAGTTGCTACAAGTCATCCTGTCCTTGCATATCCAAAGTGAGAGCTGTGTCTGTATTCTTGGCACAAAGTCAAACATGTTTTCGGTGGGTTTCGGACTCCACCAAGGTTGTCCCTTGTCTCCGATTCTGTTTGTGTTACTCATGGACAGGATCTCAAGGTGCAGCCAAGGTGATGAGTGTATCTGTTTTGGGAACCGCAGAATTGCATCTCTGCTCTTTGCAGATGTTGTGGTTTTGTTCGCTTCATCAGAACACGACCTCCAGCGCACACTGGGGCAGTTTGCAGCTGAGTGTGAAATGGCCGGGATGAGAGTCAGCACCTCCAAGTCTGAGGCCATGGTTCTCCACCAGAAAATGGTGGATTGCTCCCTCCAGGTGGAGGATGAGTTGTTGCCTCAAGTGAAAGAGTTCAAGTATCTCGGGGTCTTGTTCACGAGTGAGGTAGGATGGAGAAGGAGATTGACAGGCGGATTGGTGCAACATTAGCAGTAATGCAGCCGTTGTACCGGACCATTGTGGTGAAGCGGGAGCTGAGTCAGAAGGCAAAGCTCTCAATTTACCAGTCAATCTTCGTTCCAACCCTCACCTATGGTCATGAGCTTTGGGTAGTGACCGAAAGGGTGAGATCGTGAATACAAGCGGCTGAAATGAGCTTCCTCCGTAGGGTGTCTGGGCTCAGCCTTAGAGATAGGGTGAGGAGCTCGGGCATCCAGAGGGAGCTTGGAGTACAGCTGCTGCTCCTTCTCCAAGTACTAGCCAAGCCCATACCTGCTTAGCCTCCGTCATTCGGCAGAGTCAGGGTACATGTTGGTATGGCTGCCGGGGAACTTTCCCAGTGGACATATTGACTCACTTGTACATGTTCAAGAACACTCATACTGACACAAGTAAACATGGAAACAAACACATTGACACAAACACTGATACACACACAACTTGCGCGTGTGCACACACACACACAAACCAGACACTCACACTGCATTGTTATAATTTAATGAATGTTTATGCTGTAAGAATATTAGAATATTATTTTAGAATATTATATAGGCTGATGGTATGCTGACAGTTCTTCACAAGCCAGGTGAAGTTTGTTGCTGTTCCACCCACCTGTTTTTATGCACATTTTCAACTTGCACATAAAAAACCCCGAGTGGAAATGCTGAAAATTCGGGGGGGAAAAAAATTGAAATATCATATAAATGTTTTTCCACTTGGGGGAGGTGGAAAAGTTGGTGTATCTGTAAAAGGTAAACGCGACTAAGTGCAATGTAAACAGACACGGTTAATAAATGATGACATAAAGAAGTCATGTGACTTAAATGTTACCCAAGCTTCTGCTCTGCTGGAGAGAAGAAAAATGACGGCAGAAGAAAACATCAGGCATGTGTGGACCGATGAAGAGACTGCAACGTTCCTTGAATTCAAAAAGGGAAACAACCATTGTAGCGAATTTGGGGCAGCCGGGATCTGCCGCAGCCGGGACGTGAACCCGGGTGTCCCGCACCACAGGCAACTACGTTAACCAGGCGACTAAAGGGTCTGACCCGTTAGCCAAAGGCTAGCGAGTCTACACATCTGTGGTCGTTACACTACCCGCCTCCTTAGGGAAGCGCGTCCCCGCGCTTCAGCGTACCAGCTCCTTCACGCCTCTGGGCGCACGCACTTCAATGACCTCACGGTCTCACCATCCCACTTCTGACACCAATGTAGCGAATTCGGGGGGCAGTCTGGAACCGCTGCAGCCGGGACGAGAACCTGGGTCTCCCGCACCACAGGCGACTGCACTAACCAGTCAACGAAAGGGTCCGACCCGTTAGCCAAGGGCTAGCGAGTCTAGTCATTCCTGATCATTACAATATATGTTCCTTTGTTTGAGGTTTTACTAGCGCTCTTTCAGAAACATCTTCTCAGTGAGCCCTCTTCTTCTGCAGTGAGACAATGGCACCTGAATGGAGAATTAGTGCCACCTACTGCTTATCTCGATAAACCAACTCCTAACATTTGCATAACAGTAGTGGATGGAAGAAACACATAAGTTCGCATTTTCTTTTGCTGATTTTCAGAAAATTTAGTTAAAATTTGTGATATATTTGGATGAAAATCTAACTAGTGTCTCATTGTAGTCTGTCCTTCTCTGTAACCAACAGGAGACTTTTCAGTGGATGTTCACCCACATCGCTGTTGTACGAGACCTGGTGGCCATGCAGTACAAGGAATACCAAGAGGTAGAGTGCTCACCAGTTTACTTTTGACCTGCCAAAGAGCTCAGCTAGCTCAACCATTTGCACCTCCTCTGCTACGTTTATAATGAATGATCAGAGACTGGAGTTTCTCATTTTGGGCACCATTGGCGACAGCTTTTTAAAGCTTCCATCCTGCTCCGTGGGAATTGCATTAGTTTTAGGTCAATCCAAAACCGAGGGATCTATTCAAAATGAAACAGAGTCACCAGTGCTGTTGTGTCACCATTTTCTGTACTGTCAAACAACTA
This sequence comes from Lampris incognitus, assembly GCF_029633865.1. Taxonomy (NCBI): domain Eukaryota; kingdom Metazoa; phylum Chordata; class Actinopteri; order Lampriformes; family Lampridae; genus Lampris; species Lampris incognitus. The sequence continues at coordinate 104,579,022 of NC_079211.1, forward strand.
AAATATGGTTGAACCTGGGATTTAGCTGTTGATGTTGTAGCATCTGTTGGTAAAGGTCTTTTATGAGCTTCAGAATCAGAAATACTTTATTCATCCCCGAGGGGAAATTGGGTCCTATTACAGACACTCACACTCTAGTAAAGAAAAACTAAAAACTAAGAAGATACAAGAAAACAATAAAATAGAAATAAGAAAGACAGAAATAAATAGAACTAGAAGATAAAATAAAAAATAGAAATAAGAATAAAATATATAAACGTGTGCATGGTGCACATGCTGCACATGGTGCACATGGAGTATACTGTCTTACTGCAGCATGAAACAAACAGCTCAAACATGTTCTGCCATGTCTCCTGCTTGCCATAACTGTGTTTCCTCTTCAAATTCACCACGACCATTCACCTTCTTTTGCATTTGGCTGCTGTGATGGCGATGTAAAAAGCTTGTACAGGGAAGTCCTACCTGACAGTAGTCGTTAAAACAAGCAGCTATAAAAGCATTCAGGATATAGATCTTCATGAATTAGCTATTGTCTAAATATGCCAGCAGTAGAAAATATCTTGTAAATCCTCAGGATTCTCGTTTAAAACAAAGCTGGTTTTGCCTGGAATCATATGCCTTTTTTATTAATCAAGTTATTTTATGCATACAAGGAATTTGATTCAGTATGTTGCCAATATAGATTAACTTAGACAAAAAAAAAGAGGTAAAATATATATGTGGTATACGTACACAGGAAAAATGACCATAAATAGAAAATTAGAAAATAATGGCTTTCTTTTATATTGATGACACCCTCTTGTTAATTACACTGACAGAAGGTTTTGTTCTGGAAAGTAGTCTATAAAGGTCTGTGGATGCAAGTATATTAGAATAACAAAAACAGCATATTTGAAATAGCATAGGTGGGTTTCTTCTTTTCAAGCCACTAGCGAAATATTTTTTTTTTATCCAAACTAAAGCTAATTACTTGCACATTAATTATTTCAAACCGACTACTTTTTTATGTCGTAAAAGAAGTTACGAAGGCAAAACTGAATGAAATTACTGGTATCAAATGTCACATCTTAGTTTGAAATGCTTCAATTCATCACGTGCAACAGGTTGAAAAAGGAATTAGGAATTACAAGACAGTTTCAGAATACAGGACCAACACATGAGACATAGAACATGTAACAGCATGTAACATTACCTCATGTAAGTGGAAAAGGCACTTTACTGTAAAATAGTAGGGTAAACATAACATGCTGCCAGTAAACATTCAAAGCTGAAGAAAAGTGTGACGTAGCTGGGAGTTTGCCTGCATTACAGCCAGTGGTTGCGCAAAATCCCTCACACACGTTACCCATCTTTCCCCCAGCGGCAGCAGAACTCCCTGAAGTATGTGACAGAGGAGTGGGCATCCATTGAGTATGAGCTGCTGCGAGAGCGGGGCCTCTGGGGCCCACCCATTGGCTCCCACCTGGACAAGTTCGTGCTGGAGATGACAGAGGGTCCTTGCCGCATGAGGAAGAAGATGGTCCGCAACGATATGTTCTACATCCACTACCCGTATGTCCCTGAGGTCGAGGCCAGCACCAACTCCACCCAGGTACTTGCCCTGAAAGACAACAGCCCCCCTGTGACTGGTTTATATTCCCAGCAGGGTTTAGGGTTTTACAGAAGTAGCCTCTGTAGGTGTCCCCTTTCTACTATTTGTCCTGCATCCTGCCTTTACTAGTACTTCTGTCACTTCCTTAAAGGGGTAGCAAACCCCTTTTTCTATCATTTTGAGCTGAAAATATTTTGGTATGGATCTAGGATGGTAGAACTGATTACTCTCATAAAATATTCAGTAAAAAATGAGGCATATCACAAGACTGCTTTGAGGGGAGAAAAGAATATGCACATTACAGCCGTCCCCTCCAAATGTAATTTAGGAGACATAAATAACGTCTAGTGTGTTAATGTAATAGCCTACTAAACTCTCTGGGTAGACTTGTGAGGAGCTGGGGCGAGGGGTTCTGCTACAGGACTGCCACCCTCAACCCCTCAACACCACCATCACCATCTGCTTCATCTACACCCCATTGTAATACTTTTTTTTTTTAAATGTGAGTGGGCAGACACAGATTTAATACAAGTACTTACTTAATATTTAATTTTATGCATTGGTTTCCCAAATGCCTGGAAAATGTGGAAAGGTTACAGTTTATGAAACATTTGTTTTCCACAAAACTTTGGAAAAATTATAGAAAATGACTCATTTCCTAAAGGTACAGGAAAGTTCTGGAAATATAGGCTGCTGATAATGTTTTTCCTCAATGGATGGTGAACAAAATTGTGCAGTTCTTGATAGGAATATGTGAAGATTCAAGTCAAGTCAATTTTATTTGTATAGCCAAATATCACAAATTACAAATTTAATTATCAGTCACACAGTGATGTGTAAACTTGAAACAGTGACAGGTACGAGTCTTGGAAATATTGCAAAACGTCATCGAGAAATCCTGGAGAAGTTGCAAAATTTGACTGGCAGGAATCTACGGGAAAGCGGTATACAGTCGAAACCATTTCACGTATTATATCACAAAACTAGGGTCTCCAAGACCCAAGGTTACAAAGATTACCCTTTGTAATCTGTTTGTATTTCCCAACTGCTCACTGATTGTTCTATATAAGTGTCAGCTGAAGACTAATAAATACACTACTCGCCAAACAGGTGTGCAGGGAAAATTGCAACTTCTACAGTGGTTTCATCTGTATGTTAATTACATGTCTACAGCAACAAAACTGAGCACACAAGTGCATCTATGATTTAGACCTATACAAATAAACGTATTGTATGTGCGGCACGGTGGCCCAATGGTTAGCGCTGTCGCCTCACAGCAAGAAGGGCCTGGGTTTGAACCTGGGGTTGTCCAACCTTGGAGGTCATCCCAGGTCGTCCTCTGTGTGGAGTTTGCTTGCTCTCCCCGTGTCTGCGGTGGGTTTTCTCCGGGTGCTCCGGTTTCCCCCACCATCAATAGAAACATGCATGTTAGGGTTTGTACTCCTGTCTGTGCCCCTGACCAAGGCAATGGAAGGAAGAACTGGAGTTGGTCCCCGGGTGCTGCATGGCGGCTGCCCACTGCTACTAGCTACACAGCTAGGATGGGTTAAATGCAGAAAAAGAATTGCCCCACAGGGGAGTAATAAAGTAGTCAATAACAGACATACAAACAAATGGTGCCAAAAACAATAGCCCTCAGTGTGGTGTAACAAATAATGCAGTGATCCTTGTTTCGTAATATAAAATGAGGAAGCGTGAAATAAAGAATTGAATTCTGAGCTGAGGAGAGAGAAATATTTTGTTTTAATTTGAGGCATATCAAGCATCATAAAGCAAAGAGAGGGGTTGATATTCCAGGGGGAGAGACTATGTACTTCCTGGAGTTCTGAAACAACACATTTTTATCTTTTTAGTGTCTCCTTCAAATGACCAAAATAGGACTAACAGCCCACACTCTTTAGAAGAATGAAGAAGAAACACTTGGCAAGAACCCTTTGCTTACATAACTACCTTGCAGTTGTTTTTAGATGTGCCCAAATATACATTTCTACAAAAGAAAGCAATGTGTAATATGACCTTCAGTTGCAGACTTGAGACTAGTAATTAATGTGTTATTTCCCCTTTCAAGTGATTTTACTTGGTTTGATAAATGGAAAAATGGCTACAGACTTTAAATACCTATTAATTAACAAGGGCAAATCATCCATCACAAAGATTACAAAATGTAAACATTTCTTGATACATTTAAAATAAATCTGGTGACTCGGCCTTAAAAATGGTCTTGCAGCTGTCTGCAGTGCTCCTGACTCATCAGTTAAGACCCACTGAGATGGAGAGCACAGACCAAACACCAAGCTCTCCAGTCAGATGGTGTCACCAGCAGCCTTCAGCAGGCCTCCCACCACCACTTGTTCTGTTACATTTTGCCTTGTTAATTCACAGCATCAGCCCTATGTTTGTCTGCCCTCTTCTCCTCACCAGGTGTGTTCTATAAAAGTAGTTCTTGTTGCTATTCTGAGGACTGAGAACACCGTTGCTGCTCATACCAGCCAACAGTTTGGGTTGATTTGGCAGGTTAATGCAGTTTATTATCTGGTAGAGTAGAAAACTGGTTGTATTAGCACTGAAAACCACAGTTGTTGAAAGGATGGCCATTGATTTCCCAGATTAGGATGCAAACTCTTTACTCTTTTCAATAATGAAGGGCTTCCAATAACACGATGTATGCTTAAAAAATTACTTAACAAATTTCAATTTCAGGATATTAGGTGACATTCTTATCTAAAGCAACTTACAATGACTGCAACGGTAAAATTATATTTTATTGTGAGACCACCATTGTAAGAAGCAACCACTAGGTAGAAAGGTTACAGGGTCCACAGCCAAAGCACTCAAGTTTCAAATTTCAAGTTCATTTATCAAATAGACAACAATACAGCAATAGCAGACATTGCTGGTAATGAAGTGCTTAAGCATCTGGCCTAAAATGAAATGATAAATTCTATATTGATGTCAAAACATATCAATAACTAATCCTCCATTGTCTCACTGCTCATGACTGAGCACCAGTGTTAGATAACATTAGATAATACATGACATTTATATTGGTAATGAATACCAAGACATAGGCACAGCTAGCTAGCTATTTAGCCAACATTGGAAACAAAAGGGCGTGCTATCAGCTAGCTACCATTATTTAGCTAATATAAGGTAAGGTAAACATTAGCTTTGGCTAGCTAACGTTAGTTAGCTAAGCTGTAATTCAGAAACTGATGGTAAGAAAATGTGTTAAACTTGCAAGATAGCTAGTTACTTATACTAACCTACAGTGTCATCCATTGGCTTGCACGATGCACGTGAGCATAGACTTTAGTGAGGATGCGAGCCACTGCAATGATGGGTGAGGCAAGCAGACAAGATGTTCAAGTAACGTCAAGGTTAAGAAATGGTATGGTCAACTTTAGGGGTGTCTGGAATCACATTGCAAGATCAGCAATCAGCTGATGATTGCTTATGGCAAGAAACAGGCTTGTAGTGTCTAATAAAGAATTGACTTGACCCACTGGATTATTTTTCTCCTTATTTGTTGAGCACTTTTCCTATTGTTGATTAGGCCTCTAGCACACTTGACAGCTCAAGGTGGAGTAGAGGCTTATCAGAAAATGTTTGGAGAGTGGTTGCCAGTGGTTCCGAGTGTCTTACTGCCTCATTGGAGGAAAATTGGGAGAAAAAAAAATGAGCCTGTTGTGATAGCATCAATCGTCCATTATTCCTGTACACTTTGACTGCGATCACATTGGATGTGTTTAAATATGAGTTGCACTGTCCTGCTCTTTTTCCTCCCCCAGCAGACCGCCTTCACTGTGGGGCGACAGTCACATAGTTGCCTGTCAACAGGTGTGAGCGTTAGCAATTAGTGAATTAGCTCACACAACTCTACCCATCCAACATGTCGTTGCTCCCTTGATATTGTTAAATTACAATTTTATTTGATTTTTGGGGGGGGGGGGTTCCTCCCTTCCCCCCCCCTCCAGTTGTATCCGACCAATTACCCCGCTCCTCCGAGCCATCCCGGTCACTACCCCACCTCCCTCTGCCGATCCAGAGAGGGCTGCAGACTACCTACCACGTGGCTCTTCTGATACATGTTGAGTCGCCAGCTGCTTCTTTTCACTTGACAGTGAGGAGTTTCGCCAGGGGGACGTAGCGTGTGGGAGGATCACACTATTCCCCCCAGTTCCCCCTCCCCCCCTTAACAGGCACCCCGACCGACCATAGGAGGCGCTAGTGCAGCGACCAGGACACATACCCACATTCGGCTTCCCACTCGCAGACACGGCCAGTTGTGGCTGTAGGAATGCCGTACCGAGCCGGAGGTAACACGGGGATTCGAACCGGCGATCCCCATGTTGGTAGGCAATGGAATAGACCACTACGCTACCCGGATGCCCCCTACAAATTTATTTCTAAAACATGGAGAGGCAGAGAGCATAGACAGGTGGAGATCATTTGTTTTAGCTCTTTTGGAAAGGGAAAATCAGTCAACCAAGCGGTTGACAGACCCAGCGATTAGTCTGGAGGGTTTTCTTCGTGATGAACAGTTGAGTTCAGAAGGCCCGTCCCTTCACTCCTCGAATAGACGGCTGAACTTTTTTCAACTTCAGGTGCTCAGGGCACTTCTCCAAAAACACGGGGCATGCAGGGAGCATCCACAGTGAAAACCATTGCATCCAATCTGCCTCATACAGCAAAACATTGGCATTCTACCACTGTGCAGGGAGCGGCCATTTTCTTTGTCTGGTCCGGTAGGCAGAGGTGCTGAACGTCATAATTATGCCATTTTCCCAACATGTCTCTTGTGTTAGGTGGTAGTTGATTTTCAACTGGTCTGTAATAGGCCTCTTGTTTGTTTACATCCATAATTATTTTCCTTTGAAAGCCAGTTGAGGCATGAGTCAGAAGAATCATCCCTCCCTCTGCTTGACTCTCTGCAGCCCCCTGCTCCGCCTCTTGTCCCCCTGGTGGCCTCAGCCATGGCTAGGAGCTTTGACCAAGCACAGGTACCCTGTTCATCATGCCTGGTGTGATTGCATGATGGGTAGCCATTCTGAACGTCCCTCCCTTTGCGCATTTACCCTGCCTTTATGCAAGCATGCAGTGAACCATCAAAGTATTACGCTGCTTATATGTCTGTGTGCTGCTCTGCTGCAAGCAGTAGGAGTAAGCAGACCTCCTCTTCCAAGCTCAGTGTGTTAGATATGTTGTTGTTCCTCTGGAGAACTGTCAGCCGTAAGTCTGAATCTTAGCCAGACAAGGATAAAGAACAATACTTTTCTTCCGTTTTAAGTATCCTCTTTTTGGTTGTGTGTGTGTGTGTGTGTGTGTGTGTGTGTGTGTGTGTGTGTGTGTGTGTGTGTGTGTGTGTGTGTGTGTGTGTGTGTTCTGATTCACAACTGACTAAAACATACATTATGAAGTGTGTTGCTCCTAGTGTAATCCCATAGTAAAAAGCTGACTAACACACATTGCATCTTGTACTGCACCTTTTAATGGAAAAGAAACTCATGGGGGCGGCCGGGTGGCGTGGCGGTCTATTCCATTGCCTGCCAACACGGGGATCACCAGTTCGAATCCCTGTGTTACCTCCGGCTTGGTCGGGAATCCCTACAGACACAGTTGGCCGTGTCTGGGTGAGAAGCTGGATGTGGGTATTTGTCCTGGTTGCTACACTAGCGCCTCCTCTGGTCGGTCAGGGCACCTGTTCGGGGGGGAATAGCGTGATCCTCCTACACGCTACGTCTCCCTGGCGAAACTCCTCACTGTCAGGCGAAACGAAGCAGCTGGCAACTCAACATGTATGAGAGGAGGCATGTGGTAGTCTGCGGCCCTCCCCGGATCAGCAGAGGGGGTGGGGCAGCAAACGGCCGGGACGGCTCGGAAGAGTGGGGCAATTGAACGGGTACAATTGGGGAGAAAAAGGGGGTGGGGGAACAAACAAGAAAAAAAAAAAGAAAGAAAAGAAACTCATGATAAGAGGTTGCAGAACATTTCATTTTGGGTTTTGACTGCCCCTGCCAAGTCAAATGTATATGAAACAAAGTAAAAAAGAAGAGGAAGTAGAAAAATGAAAGAAAAAAGGAAAACTGAAGACAAAAACAATATAAGGAAATAAAATGTTCCCCTGTTGCAAAGTAAAATGTCTCCTAGGCTTGACAGAAAATTCACCCCTTTTTTTCCATTAGAAGAAGAGGATGGCGTATTCAAATGCGCCACCTGCTTTCACTTCTATACCAGTGAAATAACAGATGAAGTGGTTGTAAGTTGAAAGAGTCTTCCAATCGGTGGTAGGTTACCCGTCTTTCACCCTTTGGTCATGTCTTTCACCCTGATTCTTTACTTTTTTTAAAAAAAAATTCCCCCTTTTTCTCCCCAGTTGTACCCATCCAATTACCCCACTTTTCTGAGTCATCCCGGTTGTTGCCCCACCCCCTCTGCCGATCCGGGGAGGGCTGCAGACTACCACATGCCTCCTCCGATACATGTGGAATCGCCAGCCGCTTTTTTTCACCTGACAGTGAGGAGTTTCGCCAGGGGGACATAGCGTGTGGGAGGATCACGCCATTCCCCCCAGTTCCCCTTCCCCCCTTAACAGGCGCCCCGACGGACCAGAGGAGGCACTACTGCGGCGACCAGGACACATACCCACATCTGGCTTCCCACCCGCAAACATGGCCAATTGTGTCTGTAGGGACAGCCAACCAAGCCGAAGGTAACACGGGGATTCGAACCAGCGATCCCCGTGTTGGTAGGCAGTGGAATAGACTGCTGCTACCCTACCCAGACACCCCATGATTCTTTACTTTTAAGCTTGCCAAATGTTTTCCCTAGGTGTGAATGGGGGCTGTGTTACCACTCTCAGATGGAGTATATATCGGTTGAACCCTTGTTGTTGATGTGAAACGATCTATAATAACATATTATATCTATAATATAACTATAATATCTTGACTGATATTTTAAGATCAATCAATAAATCAATCAAGTGGCATTCAGTGGTTAAGTGATTTATTCTTCAACCTGTTCTTCTCTTTTACCCCTGTATCAAAAGCAGGTGTGCCACCTCACACACATTGTGGAGCAGTGTGCAGTAGTACTATACACAGAATGCTTCAGTGTGTATTGAGCATGGCTGCCAAAACCATGTGCCCTGTGTCATTGTACAGTAGAAGTCATGGTAGAAGTCCTCGGTCATGCATTTATCCTGTATCCCCCGCTGAACCACCTCAGATCCACCTGGCTTTAACCAAACAAGTGTTTTAGAAAATAAAACTCCAGTGCTTATCAAAGAAAGCACTGATTAAGCACCCCCCCCCCCGTAGATTATCAGATGTGCAGGAAAGTGGGACTTCTACACCATCAATATCATTGACAAACTTGTTTTCTGCCGCCGTAAACCTAACTGATGGGCTGCAACTGACCTCCAAAGTCTTCTTTTCTCCTTCTCCAGAAACCCTTGCGCTACCGACGAGCCATCAGCTATGACAGTAAGGAGTACTACATGAGGCTCCTGTCTGGAAACCCGGGCATGTACCAGCACTCGGTGGAGCACAGCACCGAGGGAGAGACCACCCAGCACGAGCCTGAGCATGGCGAGGACACCATCGCTAGGGTGAAAGGTAGAGGAGCAGCACAGAGAACACACACACACAATTTTATATATAGAATCAGAATCATGTTTGTTGGCCATGTAGGTTTGCACATACATGGAATTTGACTCCGATTCCGTGGTTCTCACAGTGTACTTAACATAGAATAACAACACAACACAACAATCTTCAGCTATATAGACAAGGATTGACTATATACAGGCAAAATAAGAGGCGATAAAGTGCAGTAGTGTGGAGAATATATCAGAGATGTTGAAATACATGTTAGCAAGTTACTTACATACATGCCTGAGGTAGATGGACATGACAGAGCATACCAGTATACGTACAATGTACAGTACAGTCAAGGCTCAGCGTTTTCGGTTTTTATTTTTCAAAGCCATCCAGCATGCTGAATTTCACCACAAGAGGACACTGTTACATAACCTCACACAAACAGGAACAACTTTTGGATCCATGGAAACTTAAAATCCGGGTGAAAATCAGTTTAAAAATCTGGGTATTTTTCGGTGAAAATCGCTAAAAACCGAAAACGCTGAGCCTTGAGTACAGTATATACAGAATGGTTGGATTTATTTGACAATGTTAAGTGTTCATTCTGTGGTAAGAAACTGTTTTATATCTGGTTGTTTTGGGGTATAGTGCTCTGTAGCGCCTACCAGAAGGGAGGAGTTGGAACAGGTTGTGACCAGGGTGTGATGGGTCTGAAGTGATGTTGCCTGCCCGTTTCCTGACTCTGGAGATGTATAAGTCCTGAATGCAGGGCAGGTTGGCACCAGTGATTTTCTCTGCAGACTTAACTGTCCATTGTAGTCTGTTCCTGTCCTGTTTGGTGGCTGAACCAAACCAGACAGTGATGGATGTGCAGAGGACAGACTGGATTACTGCAGTGTAGAACTGAATCAGCGGTTCCTGAGGCAGGTTGAACTCCCTGACCTGATGAAGAAAGTACATCCTCTGCTGGGTCTTTTTGATGATGTGTCTATAAATAAGTGGGGTATAAATAAGAGAACCTGGTCGGAATATCTGAGTGGCCTAGAGGTGAAGTAAGGATGCAAAAATTCAGAAATGTTTAAAGGGGCAAGACCATGTAGGACCTTATATGTGATAAGCAGTATCTTGAAGTCTATTCTATACTTTATGGGGAGCCAATGAGGGGATGCGAGGATTGGTGTGATGTGGCATCTGAGATTGGTAATGGTTTAGCAGCCTGGCTGCAGCATTTTGCGTGATTTACAGGCCGGACAGGCCTGTTTGGCTGAGACAGGAGAAAAGAGCATTGCAGTAGTCAAGGCATAAAAAAATAAGGGTATGGATTAGTAATTCTAGATCCTGGTTGATAGCATTAATTTGATTTTTACTTTGTTCCTGAGTTGGAAAAAGCAGGTTTGCACAAGCTTGTTTATGTGTGGGTCAAAATTCAAAGTTTGGTCAAAGAGTACACCCAGATTTCGTGAGGAGGGTTTAACAAGGTTTCACATCGTTCACACCAGGATAGAATATTTACCATTGTCAGCTCGCATGCGGATGCCATTTGTCAGTCTTGGCAGTGCTGTTCCTGTACTACACTGGTGGCTAAAGCCAAATTGGAATTTATTAAAAATATTGCGTCCTTCAGTGACCTCAAGGAGCTGCTGTGCTATGATTTTTTTCGAGAATTTTGGAGATGAATGGTACTTTTGAAATAGGTCTCTAGTTATTTGGTGGGGTTGGATCAAGGGCAGGTTTTTTTTTAATATATTGGACGCTCGCCAACTTAAAACTATCAGGAACACAGCCAGAGGTGAGAGAAAGATTAATAATGTTAGAGAGCAGGTTAGGGCCCAGGGTAGGCAGGACCTCTATGTATAAGGAATTTGGGGGGGATTATGTCTAAAGGACAAGAGGACAGGTGCATATGGGATACAGTGTCAATGAGAGCGTGCAGAGAGATTGGGGAGAAATCAGACAGAGGAAATATTAGCAGTGTTAAAATTTGAATAAATGTTAATGATTTTGTTGAGAAAGGAAGACAAAAAATGTTCAAAGTCTACGGGGGGGGGTACAGCAGGATGGACAGGGTTTACAAGCCGGTCAATGGTTTTAAAGGGGAATATCAGATTGGGTTTATTGTCACTAATTAGGCCTGAAAATTAGGCAACTCTCACCTCTGATGTTTTGGTTGAGCATGGACAGTGGTTCTTTCAGGCAAAGGAGATGGAACCCGAGTTTAGATTTCTTCCACCTACGCTCCACTCTTCTGACTTCCCTTTTCAGATGGTGAATGTGATCGTTAATCCAGGGGCAAGAGTTAGCTGAAGTAAACCACTTGGTATTGTAGGGAGCTGTGGTAGGCAGCGCAGAAGCACACTGATTACTGAACAAGGTTACAGGATCATTAACATTGGGGGAGTCAGGTGGGGGGGGGGTGTAGGAAACAGAAACAGGAAGAAGTAGTGTGGAGTACACAATGTACTCCCTATGCACTCCGTATGTACTCTGTAGTTTTCTACTTCTCTGTGTGTATGAAACTTCTCACTCACTGCAGACACACATACCCATTGTTCTCATGCGTACCTTCCATGGGGCCACATAGCAACTGTTATCATGCTTGCCTCCCCGTTGCCGCATCCCAGGAACGGCCTGGTACAGCAAAAGACAAGTGCAACAGACTTACAGACACTCACGAGGCACAGAACGTGATTAACGTAGATGTTTCCTGTATTCCTTTGTAAGATTACATCTTAGTTGATGAAGGAAACATAGTGTATGACGCGACGGACTGTTCTATAAAAAACCACTATCTCCAGCTCAGGGGCAGAGCATATCCTCACAGACGAACCTCTGTGTGGCCTTATGTCTCTCCATCTGCAAATGCATTAAAGATTCTCTGTTTGCTTTAATATTTGTGCGATGATTATTCTCCCCAGAGGTTGCTGGGGCAAGAGCCCATTAAAAGGATAAAGGAAAATCCACAACAGTAGCTGCAGAGTTGTCATTGAAGAAGCGAGAGCTTACTGTGCGCTTCTGTGGTTTTGCCGAGGACTAGCGCCTCCTCTGGTTGGTCGGGGCATCTGTCCGGGGGGGAGGGAGGACTGGAGGGAATAGCGTGATCCTCCCACGCGCTATGTGCCCCTGGCGAAATGCCTCACTGTCGGGTGAAAAGAAGCGGCTGGCGACTCCACATGTATCAAGGGAGGCACGTGGTAGTCTGCAGCCCTCCCCGGATTGGCAGAGGGGGTAGAGCAGCGACCTTGACGGCTCGGGAAATAGAGTAATTGGCCAAATAAATTGGGGAGAAAAAGGGGGGAAATCCCCCCCCCCAAAAAAAATTATGCATATACCAGCAAAACCATAGGCCTACTCTAAACCAGGTATAAGTAGCCAATAAGCAATAAGTAGAAGTTTCGGAGGAGGCATGTGGTAGTCTGCAGCCCTCCCCGGATCAGCAGAGGGGGTAGAGCAGTGACCAGGATGGCTCAGAAGAGTGGGGTAATTGGCCGGGTACAATTAGGGAGAGAGGAGCGAGACAAAAAATCTCTCACAGTATTGTCACACTTTAATATGTTCACGAAGAGACGCACAAGCCTAGATACTTAAATGCATGGCCTGATCTCAGAGTGCACTCCCTTTATACCTGGCAGCACAAACTGCAGAGTCATGCTCACTGTGGACTAGTCTGAGTTACAGTCACAGTGGTATGCACCCAGAGTTTCCCCCTAATCCTGGTTGGAAGAAGTAGTTCATCTTTATTGCTGGACTGTCATCCTAATGGATAACACAACTTGCTCAAAGAGTTTATAGGTCAGGTCTCCCCTCACCCCTGTCGTCCAGTTTGTAATTCTCCAGGACCGTTCCTCCAGACCTTGTGACAGTCGAGTGAGTCTCCTACATATTCCTCTGCCATCAACCAACAGTCAATCACAGGCCTTCACTAGCTCACACAGGAGAAGGCACTTTATGGCGCTGCCTTTATTTAACCTGCTACATGTGAGCCCCAAGCATCCATCCAAGCAATGTGAACATAGTGTACATAGCTGATACATGGTCGAAGATGAAAAGTAAGAAAACATTCATATATGAATTGACGTCACAACACGCATAATTTTATTGTCTGAATTAAGAGCAATGAGAATTAATTACCTAACATTTCTCACAAAATGAGGTCTGAAATTGTACTTGGCCAATTACCCCACTCTTCCAAGCTGTCCCGGTCACTGCTCCACCCCCTCTGCTGATCCGGAGAGGGCTGCAGACTACCACATGCCTCCTCCGATACATGTAGAGTCGCCAGCTGCTTCTTTTCACCTGACTGTGAGGAGTTTCACCAGGGAGAACATAGCGCATGGGAGGGTCACGCTATTCACCCCTGTTCCCCCTCCCCCTCGAACAGGCACTCTGACCGACCAGAGGAGGCGCTAGTGCAGTGACCAGGAAACACACCCACATCCGGCTTCCCACCCGCAGACACGGCCAATTGTGTCTGCAGGGACACCCGACCAAGCTGGAGGTAACACGGGGATTCGAAACGGCGAACCCCGTGTTGGTAGGCGGAATAGACCGCCACGCTATTCAAATGCCGTGTTTTAGTTTGATTTTATACTTTTATATTACAAAACAGTTCAATGGGATGAACCTTGGTTGGATTCTTATGTTTTTTTTTTGCATATGTAAGCACATATTGTGATAAGTATCTTTATTTAAAGTTCCCTACAGACCATGGCAGGTGATAACACTGCAAACTCATTTTGAAAAGCAAAACCCCTTTAAACTCATCTCAAACACACCGAAAATGGACCGTTTCAGCTGAATTTTTGGAGGAAAAAAAAAAGTCTTCTCTCCCCTCCTGTCTTTTCTCCTCCCTCTGGCAGGTCTGGTCAAGGCTCCTCTGAAAAGGTCTCGCTCCACGGCAGACGGCGCTGATGAGGACAGCCAGGAGACACTCCAGGAGCAGCTGCTGGAATCAGGAGGCCCTGAGGAAGAGCAGAGGACAGACAATACGTCCCTGCTACGCCTCCTGGAAGAGGGGGAGAAGGTCAGACAGAGCGAGAGAGAGAGCTACTTACATAATGTCTGCAGTATTTAAATGTTTTGAATCATATTCCCTAAACTAGGCCTGGAATATTTTTTGTCTTGAATCAAGTTTTAGAAGCCGTTATATTTAAACATCGCATTTTATTCTTGAATTAAGCTTTAGAATTCCGGTGTTTGTTGCAGCTTCAGATCTTCAGGTATATCCCGTTGATAAGAACTGACCTGAAATTCACAGAAAGTTGCATCAGTTCAGTGACCTCTGCAACTGTATTGTTTATAAGGGTGGGGATACCCGCAGTCAGTTGAGACTGAAGAGGTCACTTGGATGAGCATTTCTCTCAGTAAATGTTGTGTCCCGATGGTTGATAGTTGATGGTCTTTGTGCTGTTACCTTCCTGCATTTCTGTCATCTCCTGGCCTAATGCGACCTTGTTGTTTCAGATCCAGCACATGTACCGCTGTGCTCGGGTGCAGGGCCTGGACACCAGCGAGGGGCTGCTGCTCTTTGGGAAGGAACACTTCTACGTCATCGACGGCTACACGATGACCGTCTCGCGGGAGATCAGGGACATCGACACCCTGCCAGCCAAGTAGGGAGTGTAGTCCATCTGCACAGCTCGACAGGAAATGACGTGGCCTCTTTCTAGATCGTCACTTTTTCCTTTGTGATGCACTGATTTGTAATCCCAACATCTGCCTGGAATTGATCATTTTAGTCATGATTTTGCTCCTCATTTCACAACAAACAGTAGTTTCTGTGGTATTGTCTCTGTCTAAATTCTGGTTTATACTCTTACTACTGTCTTCAGTTTCCTGAACACAGAAAACATTGGGTTCTACTAATGCAGGCATATTCATGCAAGATTGTTAGTGTCAACAAACAGTATTTTAGGACAGTAATACAGTAGTTATTCCCTCCTCTAAACTACCCTTGAAAATTAAAAATCTCTTTGTGCGTAATTGCTCGTCTGTGTGTTTTTCTGTTTGGCTGGGTTTCTGTCTGTGTGCATGTCTTGTCCACTTGGCTTTCTGTCTGCATGTTTGTCTGTGTGTGTTTCTGTCTGTCTGTCTGTCTATCTTTGTGACTTTCTTTCTGTATTTCAATGTATCTGCCTATCTTATGTCTGTCTGTCCATCTGTGTGTCTGTATCCAGCATGCATGAGGCCATCATCCCCAGAGGGGCAAGACAGGGTCAGAGTCAGCTGAAGAGAACCTGCAGCATCTTTGCCTACGAGGACATCAAGGAGGTGCACAAGAGACGCTACCTGCTTCAGGTTAGCACGCATACAAACACACACACACACCCACACACACACACACACATATGCAGTCACATGCACCGATGCACCCAATGTTGGTGTTTACACATATACTCACACATACTCATTTATATCTATTTATAATAATAATAAACTTTATTTTTATAGCACCTTTCATACATAAAATGCAGCTCAAAGTGCTTTACATTAAAAACAAGGGAAACAATAAAACTCAACAACAATACAGATAAAATAAGTTAAAAGTAATAAAACACAGACCTAGGCAAAAAACATAAAACAAGGCAAGAAATATAAGTACACATGCACACACGCACACACACAAGCCCATACCAACACATTAACATGCACTCATGTATTCACACACAAACACAAGTATATACACACATATGCACACACATCTTCAATTAAGGCACCTTATATGAAAACAGTCTCTGGACTACGTCATCCTCCATATTAAACACAACCACACACATTCATATGTAGGCACATATGCACACACACGTTGACACACAAAGACAGATATAGTGTGCAGTATAATGTGCAGGTTGTGTCTGTGCCAAGCCACAGGTTTGGTACTCTAAAACTAAAATATTTTCTTTGCTTTCTGACACTTCAGCCCATGGCCGTGGAGGTGTTCTCAGCAGACGGAAGGAACTACCTGTTAGCCTTCCAGAAGGGCGTTCGAAACAAAGTCTATCAAAGGTGCTTACATCAGCCATGAAAGATGCAGTCCTACATCAAGTCAGACCTCCGCTGCTGAAAGGAGCACTGACTGGCTTGATAACTAGTCAACAGAGGCTGTAGATCATTTGGCTGAATTTTACAACATTCTTCAGATGTATTTTTTGCAATATGAATGGGGGCTATACGCACGATAAAAAGACTTTTACAATGGCCGCCGTTGTATATGCTGTTACTGCATAAGTTATATACGAGAAGTGAGAGTGAAACGCAGGTGAAATGTATGATAGAAGACTTCTACATTGACTACCACTGCACGAGTGGAGATAAATCAGTGCACCCCTCTGTCTGGCTGTAAAGGAAATTTGCTCGGTGAACAGGTTATGACAATAACACTTTTGCAGACGATATTATGTTTAGTTTCTAAAGATAAAATTTAGTTTATTTGTACAATGACAGAAACTAAGTAGAGGTAGAGAAAGGAAATAAACCATATCGGTTAATTAGTCAAAGAAAAACGTAATGTTGGCACAAACATCTCACCCCAAAGGATGAAAAAACCTGATACCAGATGGCTAATGTGGATACAAGCCAGCCGTCAGAGCTTTAGATGATGGAAGAATGACACACAGTGGGAAATGGATTGAAATAGATCGTTTACAATAAGATGAACATGGTTTTTGTGGTTTTATTCCTGTAGGTTCTTAGCTGTGGTGCCCTCGCTAGCAGACAGCTCAGAGTCAGTCTCAGGACAAAGACCCAACACCAGTGTGGAGCAAGGGTATGTCTGCCCGTTTATCTCTCTGTCTGTGTATTTACAATGTCTGTCTGTCTGTCTATCTGTCTAGTATGAGTATGACTTATTACCAAAATAATCTTGCAGCTCTTTTGATAGCAGAATGTGGTATGCAAACTGAAAAGGTTGACAGCCACTGGTCATCTCTTGACTGAACATCCTCTCTCTCCTTCCTTGCATCAGTTCTGGTCTACTGAGCACGCTGGTCGGGGAGAAGTCAGTGACCCAGAGATGGGAGGTAGGCACTCTGAAACGTCAGGAGTCATCTGATCTGGCTTCTGCTACATTTAAAGGAACAGTTAATATTTTTTTAATTCTATCCCTATTTAATACTCATCGCTCGTGCAGTACATTGGTAGGTTTAATTTTCACAGTCATTCATCTTTTTCGTCATACTGGACACACAGCGGCAACTTTTCATCTAGAGTTCAATGCAATTGACCTTTCGCAAAGTCCCGCCCCCCTTAGTTACTGTTGCTATGCCTGTCAAGCATTTCAGAACTATCCAGGAAGTAGCCGGAAAACACCAAAACATGAAGGAAGAAATCAGCGCATTGTGTGGGTAAAAGTAACAGTAATAATACGTTGGCTGTATTAGCTATCAATAATAGCTAGTAGCAAGCTTAGCTTGGAGCACACAGGTATTTTTGTTGATTTTGGATGGATTAAGCTGGCCATGGGGTCTGCTATACTGCAAAATCTATTGCCGACATTGCGCTTCTTGCATTCTGGGCTTCGGGAAGGGAAAGAAAATTACACCACCTCCAAACGTATCAGATATCTAGTATCCGATTTGCGGATCCCATAGGCACACTGTTTCAGCATTTTGTTGTGTGTTTGAAAGCTTGACGGACCGTTGCTAAGGTAGGATTGGACAAGCACCGTTCTGGGGCGGTACTTTGCGAAAGATCAGTTAATAGAGGACAAATCCACATTCCTCACTCTGTGCAAAAAAACACTCCATGGTTCAGCCAAATCTAATACTTCCAGTATAAAAGAAATAGATGAATGACTGTGAAAATTAAACTTACCTATGCAATACATAAGCAGTGAGTATAAACTAAGAATCATCGTCATCGTCTTCATCGTTATCTTCTTCTGGCTGCTCCTGTTAGGGGTCGCCATAGCGGATCATTCGTTTCCATTTCTTCTTGTCCTCTGCATCTTCCTCTGACACTACAGCCACCTGCATGTCTACTCTCACCACATCCATAAACCTCCTCTTTGGCCTTCCTCTTTTCCTCTTGCCTGTCAGCTCCATCTTCAGCATCCTTCTCCCAATATACCCAGCATCTCTCCTCCACACATGTCCAAACCATCTCAATATCACCTCTCTTGCCTTGTCTCCAAACCGTCCAGCCTAAGCTGTCCCTCTACTATACTCATTCCTAATTCTGTCCATCTTTGTCATGCCCAACAAAAATCTTAGCATCTTCAACTCTTCCACCTTCAGCTCCACTTCCTGTCTTTTCATCAGTGCCACTGTCTCCAAACCATTCAACATAGCAGGTCTCACAACCATCTTGTATACCTTTCCTTTCACTCCTGCTGGTACTCTTCTGTCACAAATCACTCCTGACACTCTTCTCCACCCACTCCACCATGCCTGCACTCTCTTCACCTCTTTTCCGCACTCCTCATTACTTTGAACAGTTGACCCCAAGAATTTAAGGTCATCCACCTTAGCCAACTCTGCTCCTTGCATCTTCATCATTCCGTTGTCCTCCCTCTTGTTCACGCATAAGTATTCCATCTTGCTCCTACTGACTTTCATTCCTCTTCTCTCCAGTGCATACCTCCACCTCTCTCTGCACACTTCTTCTCCACTCCTCAGGCATCCTCTCATTTTCCAAGATTGTGTTCAACAATCTAGTTAAAAGCTCCATGCTTCCACAGGTCTGTCATCTGGACCAACTGCCTTTCCACCACCACCTGTCCTTTCCACTTTCCTCTCCATGACACTACACCTACCCATCAACTCCGTTCCCTTCAGCAACATGCCCATTGGAGTCTGCTCCAATCATCACTCTCTCCCCCTTGGGTGTACTCTCCTTCAGTTCATCCAACTTCGAATTCTTCCTTCTCTTCCATCTCACACCCAACTTGCGGGGCATATGCGCTGATAACATTCATCATCACACCTTCGATTTCCAGCTTCATACTCATCACTGTCCGACCACACATTCTTGACATACTCTTCCTTCAGGATTACCCCTACCGCATTTCTCCTCCCATCCACACCATGGTAGAAGAGTTTGAACCCACCTCCAATGCTCCTGGCCTTACTTCCTATCCAACTGGCCTCTTGTACACACAGTATATCTACATTCCTTCTCTCCATCATATCAGCCAGCTTTCTCCCTTTACCAGTCATAGTGCCAACATTCAAAGTTCCGACACTTACCTCCATACTCCTACCCTTCCTCCTCTCCCACTGCCTCTGGACATGCCTTC
Organism: Lampris incognitus; assembly: GCF_029633865.1. Lineage (NCBI taxonomy): Eukaryota > Metazoa > Chordata > Actinopteri > Lampriformes > Lampridae > Lampris > Lampris incognitus. Next base: position 104,598,445 of record NC_079211.1, read on the forward strand.
CCCCTCTCCTTCTCCTTCGCCCAACAGTAACATAGGTTCCACCAGCCCCCTGCTGGCCAACAGTACCGGTGGCGGTCGTTGGTAACCCGGGTCTCGACCAATCCTGTATGGAAATCTGGTTCATGGCCCGCATATTTAATTTGGCAAAGGGTTTATGCCATATGCCCTTCCTGACGCAACCCTCCCCATTTATCCGGGCTTGGGACCGGCACTAAGAATGCACTGGCTTGTGCATCCCCAGTGGCTGGGTTTGAGTATAAAATAGGGATAGACTTCAAACGATCTGAACTATTTTCACCCTGTAATACCAGATATCAAGCTGTAGCAGAATGAGTCTCTTTCAGGGTCAGTCATCACCTCAGAGGTTTAGGGCACAAAACAAACTTGGGAAATACCTTGAAACAGAGTAAATCCACCAGAGTTGCACTTCCACAGATGAAATACTGCTGACCTGTTACACCGTGTACTAAAGTAAAGCAGTCTATCTAGATAGAACATAAAAAGTGCAGCAGGGGCATCGGTGAACTACATTATAAACACTTTTATTTCCTTTCTGTCGCCTGTCTGTGTACCAGCGTGGGGAGATCAGTAACTTCCAGTACCTTATGCATCTGAACACGTTGGCGGGGCGCTCCTACAATGACCTGATGCAGTACCCTGTCTTCCCGTGGATCCTGGCCGACTACGACTGCGAGGTACGAGGTTACAGCACGCTATATTCCTAGCCAGTAAAAAACAAAAACCTGTCAAGTTTTCTTCTGCTGCTCTTCTTTATGTCCAGGAGATGATAATTATATAGATTTTTTTTTCTTTGCTATCATATAATCTTATTTCCTCAAGAATTAACATTTAGTATCATGACGACCCCATCACCTGTTAATAAATCTTTCAAAACAAAATAACGTTGATGATGATATCCAGTATAATCCTGTTGCATTGTTACATTATTTTGCGGTTCTGCTGAGCAGGAATTGGACCTGAACAATCCCAAGACATTCAGAAATCTGTCCAAACCAATGGGCGCCCAGACTGATGACAGACTTACCCAGTACAAGAAGAGGTACAAGGACTGGGAGGACCCCAACGGTAAGCCCCCCCACACACACACACACACACACTGCTGTTAGATAGCTTAGCATGTATGGGGTAAGGGGAAAATGTAGCTTCTCATTTTAATTTCTCTGTAATTATTATTAATATTAGTATTCTTTTATTTTATTTTCATAGAGACCTTGAAAAATCTAGGTAGTAGACTGGTAGTGTGATGCATTATGCAGAGATACTACAACTAAATGGCTAATTGGATCCCTGGGTGGCTAAAGTACAACAGCAAACACATTATCAGCAACAATGACCTACAGAAGAGAGGCTTGCTGGTAAAATGCAAAATTCGTCTATCTCTTTAATGATTTCGATCAGATGAAATTATTAAGATTATTATTAAGATTAAGTTTTTTGGTGCGTTTTGCTTCAAAATGGTTCAGTTTCTCAGAAAGCTTTATTAATCTCGTCACTTGGGAGAGGTCTGATAACTTTCTCTTCCTCCATGGTTGGTTCTGATTTCCCTTCATTTGGTAAAGTATAACAGCGGTTCAGATCGTATCTGAAAGTCCCGCCCTCTGACCTGTGAGCTGCATTGTGATTGGCCAGGGCAGAGTTTGCTTACATCTCGGCTCGTGTGCTCTTTCTGAACTAAAGCCATTTGAGGTAGGGCGGCACGATGGCGCAGTGGTTAATGCGGTCACCTCACGGCAAGAAGGTCCTGGGTTCGAACCCCGGGGTAGTCCAACCTTGGGGGTCGTCCCAGCTTGTCCTCTGTGTGGAGTTTGTGTGTTCTCCCAGTGTTTGCGTGGGTTTCCTCCAGGTGCTCCAGTTTCCTCCCACAGTCCAAAGACATGTAGGTCAGGTGAATCGGCCATATTAAATTGTCCCAAGGTGTGAATGCGTGCGTGTGTGTGTGTGTGTGTGTGTGTGTGTGTGTGTGTGTGTGTGTGTGTGTGTGTCAGCCCTGTGATGGACTGGAGGCCTGTCCAGGGTGTCTCCCCGCCTGCTGCCCAATGACTGCTGGGATAAGCTCCACCATCCCGCGACCCTGAGAGCAGGATAAGCGGTTTGGTAATGGATGGATGGATGGAAGATTATAAGAATAGAGGAACCAGCTTATAGAATGTACAATTTATAGTCAATATATCAGGCTTTGTCTAGTGGCTTTTTGAATATCATCTTGTTCTAGGCCTGTAGTTTAGTTATTGTGTATGTGTGTGTGTGGAACACATTATCCACCACAGTAGTGCTCCTGTGGCTGAATTTCACTCCAGTCCCTGACCTGATTACATATCAATATTCAGATCAGTATTATAATTGTCCTAATCAGTTTTCTCTGTTAATGTTATTCAAACCTACGTTCATATGTCAAGGCTGTGGGTCTGCATTTGTGTTTATGTGTCTGAGTGTTTTCTCTGTACCACAGGTGAAACCCCGGCTTACCACTATGGCACACACTACTCCTCAGCCATGATCGTTGCTTCTTACCTGGTCCGCATGGAGCCGTTCACGCAGATCTTTCTCCGGCTCCAGGTCTGACGTCCTACTCGGCTGCTCCTCTCATCCTGTTACCTGTTTCTCACCTCTTGTTTCTTATGTGAACTATGTATTTCCTTTTTTTTTGTCTTTCATGGTGGGATGGTTTCAGCTTTAGTAGTTCGTAGCTTTATATTTCCCAGTTTCAGTCACAAAGGGTGTCTGTTTTCTGTCCAAAGGTTGTCAGGCTATTTTTATGCATATAAATTAAGCCTAAAATTTTGATTACTGGGAAATTATCATCTGTTATCCTCTGGAAACACACTTTGGTCTTTATTTTTTTGTATGTCTGACAATGTCTGATTGTTTACATGTGTCTGTGTGTCACGTCACCGCCAGGGAGGCCATTTTGACCTGGCCGACAGGATGTTCCACAGCGTGCGCGAGGCCTGGCTCTCTGCCTCCAAACACAACATGGCTGACGTCAAGGAGCTCATCCCTGAGTTCTTCTACCTGCCCGAGTTCTTGCTCAACTCCAACAACTTCGACCTGGGTCTGTAAAAACAGTGGACTCAACGCATGTTTGCCCTTCTCTTTGTCCGTCATGTGTTTGCTGTCTGTATTCACTGGCCTGTCTAACAAAGGCTGAAATTGTACAGGTGCCAAACAGAATGGAACCAAGCTGGGTGATGTGATTCTGCCACCCTGGGCCAAAGGAGATCCCCGGGAGTTCATCAGAGTCCACAGACAGGTATGGAGACAGCACAGAGCTGTCAAGCAGTGTGTCGAGAGCGATCGGTTACAAGCATCCATTTTTGAAAAACGACAAAACCTAATATTGTGGGGCGTCTAGGTAGCGTAGTGGTCTATTCTGTTGCCTACCAACACAGGGATCCCAGTTCGAATCCCCGTGTTACCTCCGGCTTGGTCGGGCGTCCCTAGACACAATTGGCCATGTTTGCGGGTGGGAAGCCGGATGTGGGTATGTGTCTTGGTCGCTGCTCCAAGCGCCTCCTCTGGTCAGTTGGGGCACCTGTTCGGGGGGGAGGGGGAACTGGGGGGGAATAGCGTGATCCTCCCACGTGCTACGTGTCTTGGCGAAACTCCTCACTGTCAGGTGAAAAGATGCGGCTGGTGACTCCATATGTATCGGAGGAGGCATGTGGTAGTCTGCAGCCCTCCCCGGATCAGCAGAGGGAGTGGGGCAGCAACCGGGAGGCTCGGAAGAGTGGGGTAATTGGCCGGATACAATTGGGGTGAAGGTGGGGGGGGGGGGCTTATATTGTAAAATGATCGGCGCTGTCTCCCTGGCAAAACCAGGTCACTCGATGTGTCTGACGGTTTAAAAAAACACTTTTACACACTTTTACAACCCCACACAACATCCTACTACCACGTAGAAAAGAGTTTTTATGCTTTCGTGTGTGAGGTAGCCAGGTAGCCATCCATAATAACATACAAGCTTCTGTTTGTTGTTGCTTTCCCAACATGGCGGCCAGTCTGTTGTAACCATTCATAACAACTCCCAAGATGTCCAGAGTTATAGGACAGATTACCATGACGTTATGGTAGGGCCCTGCACTTCTGTGTCGATGACGCTACAGAGAAGCCAATTTGTTGACAGGAAAAGAACACACGGTCATCAATGTTTTTGAGTGAATATACCTCCTCCTCACCTCCTCCTCACCTAGGTCGCCCGTCTTGAGCGACTATAAACAGATGATAAATGACAAACAAAGTGATGTCCACGCTTGGCTTGGAAAATCTCTTGTGACAAACAGCCTTGCGTGGCTGTGATCATGGAGGTTTGGCTCCCAGCGGTGTCTCCCTGATCTTGTCTGAGCTGTTAAACCTTCTCCAGGTTCATGGTTGGTTTGGCGGGGTCACCACATTTAAACGTATTAAATCTTATTATTAGGGCACATTTCAACAAATGGTGCATTTTCTTTCTGTGGATTGTACTTTGACTTGTGGTTAGTTGTCGACATGAACATGATGCGATGGTCTTGTTTACAACCATTCAGATGTGTCTCATTAGATCATGGTAATGTCTGGAAAACTGTAATGTGTAGTTACAACAGTTATTTTGGATTGGTTTATAACTTTGAGGCATTATATTGAGTCGAGAAGCCATTTTTAGCAGTGTCGCCACTGCTGTATTTTGCAGCTTAAATAAATAAGCCTAGTATGTGTTAATTAACTCCTGACCCCCACCTCCCCCCAGGCCCTGGAGTGTGACTACGTGTCGTCACACCTCCACGAATGGATCGATCTGATCTTCGGCTACAAGCAGCAGGGCCCGCCTGCTGTGGAGGCAGTTAATGTGTTTCACCACCTGTTCTACGAGGGCCAGGTGGACATATACAACATAAACGACCCCCTCAAAGAGACCGCCACCATTGGCTTCATCAACAACTTCGGACAGATCCCCAAACAGGTCTGCCACCTACTGCTGATAAAGCGTTTGTTAGCTAAACCACAACTGCTACTACTAATGATACTATTACTACCACCACTATTACCACTGGATGGCACGGTGGCCTAGAGGTTAGCACTGTTGTCTCACAGCGAGAAGGTCCTGGGTTTGAACCCCGGGGTTGTCCAACCTTGGGGGGTCATCCCAGGTCGTCCTCTGTGTGGAGTTTGCATGTTCTCCCCGTGTCTGTGGTGGGTTTTCTCCGGGTGCTCCGGTTTCCCCCACCATCAAAAGAAACATGCATGTTAGGGTTCATACTCGTGTCTGTGCCCCTGACCAAGGCATGACAAGACGCACTGAAGTTGGTCCCTGGGTGCTGCTCGGCAGCTGCCCACTGCTCCTAGCTACAAAGCTAGGATGGGTTAAATGCAGGGAGCAGTTTCCCCACGGGGGTTAATATAGTTTATCAAAATCAAATAAATAAATCTCTGACTGCCACTCCATGTGTGTTTCAGCTGTTTAAAAAGCCCCACCCTCCCAAGCGGGTACGCAGCAAGGCCAATGGAGAGCCAGCCGGTGCTCCTCCCAGCTCCAACAGTGACAAGATCTTCTTCCATCACCTGGACAATCTCCGACCATCCCTGGCACCTGTCAAAGGTAGGTGCACCGACACTCCCGCGCATATGCACGTGAATGATACAAGCTTATACAGGTCCTGCTGCAACCTTCTACTGAGACAAACAGAGCCACAAACAGAGCCACTTGGTTCTAGTTAGATGTCACATTCTCATGCGTCCTTGGTGCTGAGACAATGGCTGCTGTCTCCATGTTTATGGCAGAGGGGGGAGTAGCTTACACCTGCAGATGGGGGGGGGGCTGCTCCCTTTGTCTTGTGTCAGCAGAAAACCACATTCCATCCTTATATGCAAGCTGTTTGTCTGACCCTGCTGATGCTCTGGGCTCGTTCTTGCTGTGGCGAGACTCAGACCCCGTACCTGCCATTTTCTGTGAATTAAACTCACTCAGAGAGACAAGACTGACTATTTTCTTTTTATCACAAAGTTTGCCACCACACCAATCAGTTACACCTAATTCAGCAGCAAGAACTTAACATAGAAGGGGGTGTCCAGCTGGCGTGGTGGTCTCTTTCATTGCCTATCAACACGGGAATCGCCGGTTGGAATCCCCGTGTTACCTCAGGTCGGGCATCCCTACAGACACAGTTGGCCATGTCTGCGGGTGGTAGGCCGGATGTGGGTATGTGTCCTGGTTGCTGCACTAGCGTCTCCTCTGGTCGGTCAGGGCGCTTGTTCAGGGGTAAAGGAGAACTGTGGGGAATAGCGTGATCTTCCCACATGCTACGTCCCCCTGGTGAAACTCCTCACTGTCAGGTGAAAAGAAGCGGCTGGTGACTCCACATGTATCGGAGGAGGCATGTGGTAGTCTGCAGCCCTCCCCGGATCGGCAGAGGGGGTGGAGCAGCAACCTTGACGGCTCGGAAAATAGAGTAATTGGCCGAATAAATTGGGGAGAAATCCCCCCCCCCAAAAAAAATGATGCATATACCAACAAAACCATAGGCCTACTCTAAACCAGGTATAAGTAGCCGATAAGAAATAAGTAGAAGTTTATATATGCTGCTGAATCAGCCAAATCACTCTATGTATGATAAAACAATAAACTGACTTGGTTGGGATGCCTACACAAAAAACGTAAGACAAAACATCACAAAAATAAAATACTTTAAGTATATGTATTTTAACTAGGGTTATAACATGGATGGTTCGTTTCCATTGCTCATGTAGCAGTTGTGTAGAGTACAAGTGTAGGTGTATGTATGGGTGTTGTCAAATAGGTTTACGAATAGAAGCGCTATATAAAAAGCAACTTGATTGATTGATTGATTGATTGAACAAAAATAGTTAATAGTTGTTCTCTACTGTACATTTTATATTATATAGCATATGGTGCATTATTTTATTGTATTCTCCTCAGTCCATTTATATTATTTGAGGTACATAAACAGCTGCCTGTTCAGTTTACACACATATACACACACACACACAATGTCCTTCTCGATGTCTCTTCCCCTTGACCAGAGTTGAAGGAGCCTGTAGGTCAGATCGTGTGCACGGACAAGGGCATCCTGGCAGTGGAACAGAACAAGGTGCTGGTTCCTCCCACGTGGAGCAAGACCTTCGCGTGGGGCTACGCCGACCTCAGCTGCCGCCTGGCCAACTACGAGTCCGACAAGGTCAGCGCCAGACTGCTCTATAGATGAAACAAAACCGCTTGTTAGAGTCTGTTTTTGATTTGGAATTTAACATAACGCTGACTTTGACACTGGGACACAAACATTTTAAGAGGACTTAAATTTTATATATCTTTGTAATATGAATATGAAAAATTTTAAGTAATTTTTCAAAGTTATTTTAAGTAATTTAAGTTATAAGGTCAAAAGTGATGGGCATCCAGGTAGCGTGGCGGTCTATTCCGTTGCCTGCCAACACGGGGATCACTGGTTCGAATCCCTGTGTTACCTCCGGATGGACGGGTGTCCCTACAGACACAATTGGCCGTGTCTGCGGGTGGGAAGCTGGATGTGGGTGTGTGTCCTGGTCGCTGCACTAGCGCCTCCTCTGGTTGGTCGGGGCGTCTGTTCGGGGGTTGGGGGAACTGGGGGGGAATAGCGTGATCCTCCCACGCGCTACGTGTCCTGGTGAAACTCCTCACAGTCAGGTGAAACAAAGCGGCTGGTGACTCCACATGTATCGGAGGAGGTATGTGGTAGTCTGCAGCCCTCCCCGGGTCAGCAGAGGGGGTGGAGCAGCGACCGGGATGGCTCGGAAGAGTGGGGTAATTGACGGATACAATTGGGGAGAAAAAAAGGGGGGGTTATATAAATATGTAAAGTAGGTTTGTGTTCTATATATATAAGAATGTTATTACTGTGAAGGCCTAGTTGATGGTTTGAATCCCAGACAGGCTGGGAAGGGGTTATGCTCTCTTCTCTTTCAGCAACCAAAGCTGGAGTGCCCTTGACTATTCAACCCAGGAAGGCTGTACTAAGCTCTGTGGCCTTTATATACACACACACACACACACACACACACACACACACACAGGTGCTTCAGTATAACACAGGTTTCTGCTGCTGGCCAGTGAGACGGTGTTCGGCCTTATTTGCGCCGTAATATTTATTGATGCGCAGCCGTGGACACCGTCCGTGCTGATAAGCTGTGATCATGTTGTTAAAACCAGCTGCTGTCATCACTGATACCATCATTTGTGGTATGGATGTCCATTCACATCCTCCTCATTTCGTAGCTTGATTAACATACTTGCCTCTGTCTGAGCCTCGTGTGCATTTGTGCCGATACATTTCCCACATTAGTATATATACAGAGGCTTTTTTGAGCCGCAGAACCTTTTTTTTTTACCTCTCCTCGACCACCTCGTTCTAACTGGCCACACAGCTTTGTGCGGCTGAAAAGCAACATTTTTCATTTCCAAGGTTGTGCTCTCCCAGGAGCAGAGCCAGCCTGCTGCAGTAATTCAGACGTCATGCAGTTGAAAGTTTGGCTCGTGCGTCAGCTACGTTTTTCACCGAGACGCCGAACATACTTTTTGCTAACTATTAGGACGAGACCATCAAATGAATCCCTGTGAGGTAAAAGTAATGAGGACAGCCCCCCCCCGCTGAACCGTGGATTAAAATGTGCAGTGAAGCCATAAATTCTCATTTCTTTCCCTGTCGCCTTAAACCGGGGTAGGTCCTCTGAGCGATGGCTGTTTTCCTGCATCAGTATGGTTTTTTTTGTTTTGAAACTGCTCCCCCTTTCTGTTAACTAACTCGTCATCCTCTTCCTGTCTCCTCTGAACGAACCAATGGTGTCCCGCGACAGGCTGCGGTGGTGTACGAGTGTCTGTCGGAGTGGGGCCAGATCCTGTGTGCCATCTGTCCTAACCCAAAGCTGGTCATCACCGGGGGCACGAGCACCGCTATCTGTGTGTGGGAGACTGGCCCCTCCAAGGAGAGGGCCAAATCCCTCACCCTCAAACAGGTAAACACACACACATACACACACATACTGCATATACATTCTCAGACACACACATACATATATATATGTACATACTCACACACACATATACACATACAGGCAGGCACATGTTCATCAGATGTTAAGGAAGTGTGTGTAAATTGCAGTGTGACAGTTGAATGTGTTGTTTTGGGTTCACTGTCATTCATTGTATTTGACTCATTTACATGTAAAAAAAAAACAAGCTTTTTTTTTTTTTTTACAGTTTATTATGATTCATAGTTTACCAGAAAAAAATGAGAGCGTCCGGGTAGTGTAACAGTCAATTCTGTTGCCTACCAACACCGGGATCGCCGGTTCGAATCCCCGTGTTGCCTCCGGCTTGGTTGGGCGTCCCTACAGACACAATTGGCCGTGTCTGCGGGTGGGAAGCCGGATGTGGGTATGTGTCCTGGTCGCTGCACTAGCGCCTCCTCTGGTCTGTTGGCGCGCCTGTTCGGAGGGAAGGGGGAACTGGGGGGGGAATAGCATGGTCCTCCCACGCGCTACGTCCCCCTGGCAAAACCCCTCACTGTCAGGTGAAAAGAAGTGGTGACTCCACATGTATCGGGGGAGGCGTGTGGTAGTCTGCAGCCCTCCCTGGATCGGCTGAGGGGGTGGAGCAGCGCCCGGGACGGCTCAGAAGAGTGGGGTAGGTAATTGGCTAAGTACAATTGGGGAGAAAAAGGGAGGAAAATTCAAAAAAAGAAAGAAAAACACGTTTTAGATTACACTACAATGTGCAGTCTTTGTTATTTTGCTTCTAAGATAGGAGAGCAGCTAGAGCAGTTGTGTAGCAGCAAAATATGCTCTCCTGGAAAAACTTCAGTTTCTGTTCCCTCTGACAAATTATTCTTATTCCAATCAAATGTTATTGTCAGTTTGTTTTTTGTCCTCCTGTGGTATTCCAATACCCAGCAAGTATCAGCAGTGTCAGAGGTGCAGGGTAGGTCTTATAAAATTTTTTAGGTGATCACAGAAAAAGTCAAAGAATCAGAGTTTCATGTCCAGGTGTGACCCAGGACCTCTGCTGCATGGTTTCCTTAGCCTCTTTCTATCTCTCCCATCCCTGCTCTGTCTCTTTACCATGTTATCTATGGTGGCTGTTAAGGCAGGCACACTCATGCAGTATTAGAAGATATACAAGCGTTCCATACAATAAAAAGAATCTGTGTCCCCTGTCATGTTTTGTCCCAGGCATTACTGGGCCACACTGATGCCGTGACGTGCCTGACAGCATCCTCGGCCTACCACATCGTGGTCAGCGGCTCCCGGGACCGAACCTGCATCATCTGGGACCTCAACAAGCTGTCCTTCGTCACCCAGCTCCGGGGCCACCGGGCACCTGTGTCCGCCCTGTGCATCAATGAGCTGACGGTGGGTGGTAATGGATACCCTCGCACATGCTGACATTCCTCACCCACAGTGGCACACCATGGGGGAGGTTCATCACGGTTTCTGGCTTGATGCCACGTGGTTCTAACACTCAATGTTAAAGTTATTTGTGCCACGCCTGGGACTTGGTGTCCTGATGTCAGCTGTGTGAAGGCAAGGTGCTACTTGGCATTCAGGATCCAATGTAAACCAGAACAAAATGTGTGTACAATCAAATAGGTTTTCACAATTTAGCAGATGAAATCAAAAAGGGGGCAAAAAACTCATTATTCTTTGATAACCGTCCCTTACTTCTCTGCATTGCACAACAATTAAGATTAAGTTACCACTTTCGTGCACTTGCCTTAATTATTTGGCTGGGCTCCGTGAGCCACTTCCCTCATAGTTGGTCCCACATTCATTCTTGTCCACTCACTACATCCAGAAGGCATCACTGACCTTTTTACTTTCGACAAACTTAAAATTGAATCGGTTCTGAAATAGCCCTGTGATGGCCTGGCGGCCTGTCCAGGGTGTCTCCTCGCCTGCCGGCCAATGACTGCTGGGATAGGCTCCAGCATCCCTGTGACCCTGAGAGCAGCATAAGCGGTTTGGATAATGGATGGATGGATGGTTCTAAAATAAGGTGCCCAATTTTTAACTCCAATGACCTGGATTTCAACTTCTAACAGCTGGTTGAGGCAGTTTAGTAAATGATGCTGCCTTCACAATGGGCCAGTGGATTCTTGATGGCATCGCTTTATGTTCTTCATGGTATCCTTTATGGCACAAGGTTCGTAACATCATATCCATTATATCTGTAAATGCAGTGCATCACCTGTACTCGCACATTCTAACCTGCGACTTCCAGATCAGGTAGTTTTTAATGAATGGTGCCGCCTTCTGTAACAGGTCAGCTGACATTTTTGGTAGCCTGATGTTTCCTTGGTAACCCATTTGTTAGTCAGTTTGTCAGTATCTAACATTTGAATAGGGCTTATCTGTGAACATTCCTCCTCAATAACAGCCATGGGGATTGTAGCATCACATCCTCTGTGTTGCTCTAATGGGCAGTTACTATTGAGTCCTATGTGCAACAAAAACACCTACTTTTGATACAAAGTTTGTTTTTTTGGGGGGAGGATTCCCCCCCCTTTTTTTCCTCCCCAATTGTACTTGGCCAGTTACCCCACTCTTCTGAGCCATCCTGGTCACTGCTCCACCCCCTCTGCTGATCCAGGGAGGGCTGCAGACTACCACATGCCTTCTCCAATTCATGTGGAATCATCAGCCACTTCTTTTCACCTGACTGAGGAGTTTCACCAGGGGGACGTAGCGCGTGGAAGGATCATGTTATTCCCCCTAGTCTCCCCCCCGCCCCCCAAACAGGCGCCCCGACCGACCAGAGGAGGCGCTAGTGCAGCGACCAGGACACACCCACATCTGGCTTCCCACCCGCAGACACGGCCAATTGTGTCTGAAGGGACGCCCGACCAAGCCGGAAGTAACACGGGGATTCGAACTGGCGAGCCCTGTATTGGTAGGCAATGGAATAGACCGCTGCGCTACCCAGAAAAAATGGACTTATCTGCTTATGCAAAGATAAACAGTCAAGAAACTATAAATTTATGTCCAAGCCTTTGCACGCCTAAGATACTTATCAGTGTATTTGCATCTATGTTTTGCATGTGTGTGCATGCATACGTGTTTATTTGTGTGTGTGTGTGTGTGTGTGTGTCCAGGGGGATATCGTGTCTAGTGCGGGTACCTACATCCACGTGTGGAGCATCAACGGCAGCCCCATAGCCAGCGCTAACACTTTCACTGGCCGAAGCCAGCAGATCCTGTGCTGCTGCGTCTCCGAGATGAACGAGTGGGACACGCAGAACGTCATCGTCACCGGGCACTCGGACGGTGTCGTCAGGGTAACTACCTGCCTCCGCTTGCGGGCTTAAGATTAAGCCACTATCCATCACTACAGTATCAACGCCTGACAGAACGTGTTGGGTGCTATGGCATTTTTCATTTATAGCTTTTAGACAAAGGTTTCCAACACAGTACGCGTGTATTGTGGCGAGCATCGTCCTCTAATTTGTAAGTTAAATAATTTAACCACATTTTGCATTTTTTTCAAGACCATTGTTACACAGTTCTTCAGAACACACTACCAAAATATATGCACATTATCACAGACAACACTTGGAACAGTCCACATGAGACAAGTTCTTGAAGACATTCACTCAGAAAACTTGAAATAAAAGAACTTAAAAAGAAATTGGATTTTAAAAAGGGTGAAAACAAGGACTAACAGGGCTTGGTTTATGAACAAGTAAAGCACAGCAGTGCTCAGTGTGGCTCAGAATGCCTCTCTCACAGATCGACTCGCTTGGCGTTCAACTGCCCGTTGATCCGACTGGAGTAATACGGCGTGTCGGTGTTGAGCTCGGGCAGAGGGACACCTGAATGCACCGCTGTGCTTTGTCTCTGTGCAGACCAACACACACTCAACTAAACCTCTCTTGTAGTTCTGGAGAATGGAGTTCCTCCAAGTCCCAGAAACCCCTGCTCCAGAGCCCATCGAGCCAGATGTACCTGACTGCTGTGGCGAGGAGAAGATCGGTGAGTCCTCATTACGCAGCACAAAGTGATGTCATGTTACACGCCACATGTCGGTATTTCCCAAGGGTGGTAAAACTGATTGCCTGAGTGATAAATTAAACCAAAAAGAGACCATGCCGCACAGGTGTAGGGTGGAAATTTATTCCGCCCCTTTCTTCTGGGGTGCAGCACATATTTATGGTCAACCTTCCAGATTTGCCCATGTCATATGGCGATATCAAAAATACAAACAACCTTCTTTGGGGGCGGTAGTGGCTCGGGAGGTAGAGAAGGTCGTCTGGTATCTGGAGGGTTGCGGATTCGAACGTCGGCTCCTCCTGCCAAAAATGTCGAGGAATCCCTGAATAAGTCACTTAACCCCTAACTGCTCCCGATGAGCTGGTTGTTACTCTGCATGGTTGACACCACCGTCCATGTTTTAGTGTGTGTGTGTGTGTGTGTGTGTGTGTGTGTGTGTGTGTGTGTGTGTGTGTGTGTGTGTGTGTGTGTGAAAATGTGAGGCATTAATTTGTAAAGTTGTAAAGCTTTGAATGGCTGTTGCCGCTAGAAAAGCGCTATATAAAATGCAGTCCATTCACCATTTACTGTGTTGCCGAATCACATGGAGTCCAGTTTAGGAAAACGGCAGCCCAATCTGAGATTTAAAAAATGCCAAAATCTGGGGAAAATGTTGGAAAGGGATACAGGTATCAAACCATTCCCCACAGTTTTTTTTTTATCTTTGTGAAAAACTCGGACTAACTCTGGACAATGCTCAAGTCAACAGCAACCATGAAGGGAACCGAGAGCGCTAATTCTATAAACTAACTATAAGCCTATATATACACTCACTGGCCACTTTATTAGGTACACCTTGCTAGTACCGGGTTGGACCCCCCTTTGCCTTCAGAACTGCCTTAATCCTTCGTGGCATAGATTCAACAAGGTACTGGAAACATTCCTCAGAGAGTTTGGTCCATATTGACATGATAGCATCACGCAGTTGCTGCAGAATTGTCGGCTGCACATCCATGATGCGAATCTCCCAGTCCACCACATCCCAAAGGTGCTCTATTGGATTGACATCTGGTGACTGTGGAGGCCATTTGAGTACACTGAACTCATTGTCATGTTCAAGAAACCAGTCTGAGATGATTCGAGCTTTATGACATGGCGCGTTATCCTGCTGGAAGTAGCCATCAGAAGATGGGAACACTGTGGTCATAAAGGGATGGACATGGTCAGCAACAATACTCAGGTAGGCTGTGGCGTTGACACGATGCTCAGTTGGTACTAAGGGGCCCAAAGTGTGCCAAGAAAATATCCCCCACACCATTACACCACCACCACCAGCCTGAACCGTTGATACAAGGCAGGATGGATCCATGCTTTCATGTTGTTGACGCCAAATTCTGACCCTACCATCCGAATGTCGCAGCAGAAATCGAGACTCATCAGACCAGGCAACGTTTTTCCAATCTTCTATTGTCCAATTTTGGTGAGCCTGTGCGAATTGTAGCCTCAGTTTCCTGTTCTTAGCTGACAGGAGTGGCACCCGGTGTGGTCTTCCGCTGCTGTAGCCCATCTGCCTCAAGGTTCGACGTGTTGTGCGTTCAGAGATGCTCTTCTGCATACCTCAGTTGTAATGAGTGGTTATTTGAGTTACTGTTGCCTTTCTATCAGCTCGAACCAGTCTGGCCATTCTCCTCTGACCTCTGGCATCAACAAGGCATTTTCACCCACAGAACTGCCGCTCACTGGATATTTTCTCTTTTTCGGACCATTCTCTGTAAACCCTAGAGATGGTTGTGCGTGAAAATCCCAGTAGATCAGCAGTTTGTGAAATACCCAGACCAGCCCGTCTGGCACCAACAACCATGCCACGTTCAAAGTCACTTAAATCACCTTTCTCCCCCATTCTGATGCTCGGTTTGAACTGCAGCAGATCGTCTTGACCATGTCTACATGCCTAAATGCATTGAGTTGCTGCCATGTGATTGGCTGATTAGAAATTTGCGTTAACGAGCAGTTGGACAGGTGTGCCTAATAAAGTGGCCGGTGAGTGTATAACTATATAGAAACTATAGAAAATCAAACACACGGGCATCCGGGTGGCTTGATGGTCTTTTCCGTTGCCTACTAACACAGGGAACGCCGGTTCGAATCCCCGTGTTACCTCCGGCTTGGTCGGGCGTCCCTACAGACACAATTGGCCGTGTCTGCGGGTGGGAAACCGGATGTGGGTATGTGTCTTGGTCACTGCACTAGCGCCTCCTCTGGGTCATTCGGGGCGTCTGTTCAGGGAGGAGGGGGAACTGGGAGGAATAGCATGATCCTCCCACGTGTCATACGTCCCCCTGGTGAAACTCCTCACTGTCAGGTGAAAAGAAGCGGCCGGCGACTCCACATGTATCGGAGGAGGCATGTGGTAGTCTGCAGCCCTCCCCGGATCGGCAGAGGGGGTGGAGCAGAGACCGGGGTAGCTCGGAAGAGTGGGGTAATCGGCCGGATACAATTGGGGAGAAAAAAAAAGGTTAGCACCTTGCAGGTTCAGGCCTATTGGCAGTAATCCGGTTTTGAATCCGGCCATAGTTATTTTGCATGTTCTTCACAGTTTGATGCATATCTCTTCAGTTCTGCAGCTAAAATGCCAAAAACACTGAACTATTTGAACGTCAAGCTTAAGACCTGTCTCATCAGTCTGCCAAACTTGTTGTGTTGTGTATGAATGATGAGATATCATCCAACAGTTTACAGTGGGATGTCACATTGAGGCAAGGTCAAACATAATGTGCTACCACAGTGGTTGCCAGTAGAAATTAGGTAAAAGAGAACTCAAATTGGCAAGGTAATGTAAGCCAGCACCCCCCTCTCCCTCTAAAGGACAGTATTACTGATTATCTTTGTTATTTAAGGTTAGCTACAACAGTGTAAAAACAATACCAACGTGACATTCCTCAAAACATTTGCTGACTGGTTCCACAGATCACTCTCCTATAAACATTGTTGTGATCTGGTTCGTCAAAAGGTCTACCTAGAATAAACTAACTGAAAAAAAAATAGAATAGAAATCACAGTTCTCATGATTCCTGTTTGTGTTTGTGTGCGTATCCACTTTGCAGAGGGTGGTGAGAGCCACAACGGCGACGATGACAGCAGTGAGTCGGATGGGGACGAGCCAAGTCTTAGCCAGGAGCCCAAAGTCCCACGCACCTCCTCCACAGGAGGAGGCAGTCAACCAGGCAGCACTGTCCACAGACCTAAAGGTACCCAGCACTACCTCTGCACACCCATGTTTAGATACTCTGCTGCCGCTCTTTAAACATGTACATAACTACTAGTTGTAATAACTAGAGTTAACATTGTGACTAGTCGGGATTCATTGATAGAAAATCTGCCATGAGGAGATTTTTACTGGTTGAGCTCCATTTAATTTTGATGCCTCTATACATGACTGACATAAGCAAATGAAACCATCAGCAAGAAGATGAGGTATTGCTATATAATGACTCCAGCTGTTTCTCTCCGGGTTCAATTCCTCATGAAATCTGATGAAATAATTTATGCATACAGACGGGATATCACAATCAGAGATTCATTACCTCATCGCCGTGTATCTTGCAGAAATTGTTTTTCCATAATACCACCACATCTTTTACTCTTCTCTTCAAAACAAACTGTGACAACCACAGGGGAACTTAGCACCCGACCCAACAACGAAACAGAGACTGTCGGCAGGTTGAGCTCGCTGTGGGCATTTATTCATAAGACACACGAGAAAAACGTTCAACACGAGTACTGCTCCTCGTCTGAGCCGGCTGACTCCCGTCTTCGTTGGCTCCTACGCTGGGCAGCCAACACAACTCTAGCTTTCTCTCCCCCCCCTGGTGGCTGTCTCTGGCTCCCTTTTATCCTGGGGCTCCTCATCAGCCTCCGATTGGGGCCAGGTGCGTCGCTCAGTCTCCCTCTCATTGAGGCCAGTAGCGTTTCTGGGCTGTGCTGGGTCACTGGCCATGGTGCTGAAGCCGGGCTGACCCCGGGGTTGTCACAACTCCCCCTCCCACGAAGGAAGCCCGGGTCAGGGATCTCAGGCGGGCGGCCCGAGGGCTAGGAACGGTCGGGCGGGTGACCAGGACGCCAGAGGCGAAACATCTCCGGCGGGGGACCCGAGGGCCGGGACCGATCAGGAGGGCGCCCTGGCTTCAGAGGCGGCGGGATGGCCGCGGGGCAAGCTGGACTCGAAGGCGGCTTGGCAGCCGCGGAACTCGAAGGCGGCCTGGCTGCCGCGGGACTCGAAGGCAGCCTGGCTGCTGCGGGACTCGAAGGCGGCCTGCCAGCCGCGGGACTCGAAGGCGGCCTGCCAGCCGAGGACCTCACAGGCAGCGTGGCAGGCGGCGTGGCAGGCGGCATGGCAACCACTGACCTCACAGGCGACGTGGCAGCCGCGGACCTCACAGGCAGCATGGCAGCCGCGGGGCTAGCGGAACTCACAGGCGGCGTGGCAGCCGCGGGGCTAGCGGAACTCACTGGTGGCGTGGCAGCCGCGGACCTCATAGGCGGCGTCCCAGGGATGCTGGGCATCCAAGCCCAACTGGTCGGGGGGAGGCCGCTGACAGCGGCCATTACCTGCTTGAGCGTAGCCATGCCCTCGGCCTGCCTGACTTGGGCTTGGATCAGCAACTGCATTGCTGCCTCCATGCTTCGGCTGTCCACGGTCTGCTTCACTGAATCGGGTGCTCTGGTAGTGGTTTCAGGTTGCCCGCATTCTCCACCAACTGTGACAACCACGGGGGAACTTAGCACCCGACCCAACAACGAAACAGAGACCGTCGGCAGGTTGAGCCCGCTGTGGGCATTTATTCATAAGACACATGAGAAAAACGTTCAACACGAGTACTGCTCCTCATCTGAGCCGGCTGACTCCCGTCTTCATTGGCTCCTACACTGGGCAGCCAACACAACTCTAGCTTTCTTTCTCCCCCCTGGTGGCTGTCTCTGCCTCCCTTTTATCCTGGGGCTCCTCATCAGTCTCCGATTGGGGCCAGGTGTGTCGCTCAGTCTCCCTCTCATTGGGGCCAGTAGCGTTTCTGGGCTGTGCTGGGTCACTGGCCATGGTGCTGAAGCCGGGCTGACCCCGGGGTAGTCACAAAACGCAGCAGCTACCAGACAGGGATTTTATATCTTTGCAACAAGAGGCAATAGTCATGTTTTCTTCCACAAAACACCACTGCTTTTGGCCACGGGGGCTGCGCAAAGATAACACAAATCTAAAATAACTCATAACAGCTTTTAGCAGGGGGCGTCCGGGTAGTGTGGCGGTCTATTCCATTGCCTACCAACACTGGGATTGCCAGTTCGGATCCCTGTGTTACCTCCGGCTTGGCTGGGTGCCCCTACAAACACAATTGGCTTTGTCTGCAGGTGGAAAGCCGGATGTGGGTATGTGTCGTGGTCGCTGCACTAGCGCCTCCTCTGGTCGTTCGGGGCGCCCGTTCAGGGGGGAGGGGGAACTGGGGGGAATCCACACGATCGTCCCACTTGCTACGTCCCTCTGGCGAAACTCCTCACTGTCAGGTGAAAAGAAGTGGCCGGCAACTCCACATGTATTGAAGGAGGCATGTGGTAGTCTGCAGCCCTCCCCGGATTGGCAGAGGGGGTGGAGCAGTGACCAGGACGGCTCGGGAGAGTGGGGTAATTGGCCAAAGTAGACTGGGGAGAAATACGGGGGAAGTAAAAAAAAAAAAGTAAACAAAGGAGAACTGGATTTTTCTGCTGGTTAGCATGTACACATTAAAATATCTTGGGATAGACTTGGGGCAAAACAGTAGACAAACTGACAAGAGTTTCTTGCCATTTAATTTGTCTTCAAGGCTCAGCGTTTTCGGTTTTTATTTTTCAAAGCCATCCAGCATGCCGAATTTCGCCACAAGAGGACGCTGTTACATAACCTCACACAAACAGGAACAACTTTTGGATCCGTGGAAATATAAAATCCGGGTGAAAATCCGTTTAAACCGATCAGCTCCTTTTAGAAAATCTGGGTATTTTTTGGTAAAAACCGAAAACGCTGAGCCTTGTTTGTCTTGTATGTGTTGATTATTTTAGTTATTAGGGGTGTGTATTTTGATTTGAACCTGACTCCGAACCAAATCCCGCATATTTTTGAGACATTTAAGACTTTAACCTTCAAATTGACTCTGAAGGTCCGACCGGCCGAACGGGGGCCTCATGGTCAATGGACAGCGGCTCGGACGACTCCCGCCGCTGGTCAGATACCCTCAGCATCGACGAGAAGGACGGCTTTGTATTTGTCAACTACTCCGAGGGTCAGACCAAGTCTGGGGGAAACCCTGGCCCTCTTCAGCCCCACCCCACTCACCCAGGCCTGGGCCAGGCCCCGCCGGGCTCGGGGGCAGTGCCTCAGCCTCTCCAGCCGTCCACTATCGAGGCCCGGCCTTACAGCAAGCTCAGGGCAGGTGGGTGTCCCGGTCCTCATTTTTTAGCTGTGCCTGGATGAGATTTGCGTTACTGGGACTTTGGATCTTTAGATTGCGGGGCGGTTATATCCAGTAACAATGTGCAGTGTGTCTGTTTAGGCATTTCATTTTCAACAGCGTGTCCACACGTGTTTTCTGCCCTCAGCTTTTTAGCCCAGGGGGGGAAAAGCAAAATAGTTACCAAAACTAAATCTCATTAGGTTGATCTGACTAGATATCTGTTCCTTGTCAAAATTGGAAACAGGAGTTTTTTTTTCCCCCCTTCAAATTATCTCTCAAAGTTCAGTTAAATCCTACAGATCCAGATAATTTTAAGAAAGACAAATTGACTTTCCTTTGTACAGATAACTATAGACAGCAAGACATATACTGGCAAAATTGCACATTTGTTTCTCGTTCCTTGTCCCAGTGTATTCCACTACTGTTGTTTTCACAATTGCTTAAAGTCATCTGTAAATGTATATATTAATATTGAACACACATAAATCCATTCATAATATATACTGAATAGCTACATCCTTATGATTGACTAGAGTTGAAATATCATAGTATTTTTTTCTGTTACAACCTCGAAAGGGAAAAAGCTTCTTAAACAATGTCAGTGAAAAAGCCTAAATTGTACAGGATCAAGAGCAAAAAAAGGTTTATTTTCAACAGAACACCAAAAATACACAAGTTATTAAACCAATAAAGGGTAAAGGACTGGCCAAAAGTAACCAGAAAATATATGGTAATGAAACCTACCAGAAATAGAGCCACAGAAGCAAGATCGGCTGTCTAATCCATCGTTCTAAATTAAAAAAGGACAAAGCTACAAAACAAAATGTCCAAATCACTAACAGGCACGCCTCCAGGATTTCAGTTTTGGGCGGGCCAGGCCAATTATGGATGGGCCTGGAATTCCCTAGGGGGGTCCGGGGGCATGCTCCCCCGGAAGTAAATTTTTCAATATTGATAATTTAAATGCATCAATTTGGTGCATTTTGAGACCAAAATCGAGCTAGATAGAATAACAAATGTAATCACAAAAAAAACCCTCATAATTCATGCAACATTGACAAAATGAGCCAAAATGTTAAAAATTACTCAGTGCAAAATATATATATTGCTTGAACAGCAGCAGTACCATCACTTGCCAACGTTGAAAGCCAGTGAGTGACCATTTTGAACTATAATTCTATCACTGACCGACCAATAGAGGGCGCAACAGGTCTGTGACCAAGCAAGAGTGGTGCAGTTTGGTATTAAGGCGTTACATAGGGCATGCAAAGTCCCCTTTGGGAAGGAGGTTTAAATGAATTGAATTGGGACGCCCGAGTAACGCGAGCAGAGCAGCGAGCCAGTATTCAGAACTCGCTCATAACGTCATCTGTCATGTAAAGACATGCTACTAGAGTTCATTATCAATCACTATCAATCACAGTCTACAAATCTCTATGATCACAAGACGGTGGCGGAGAGGAAGAGCGTGGAGTTGTAGATACCAACTCTTGGTCATCTCCTGGTTGCAATGACGTCTCCCAGTCTGGCACCGTTCGTGCATGTTTAAAGAACTTAAACAAAGTTGGTTGCGCCATAGCCTACACCCACATACGGTAGCATAGCCGACCGCTTATATGTTTTCGTGAAAAAAAGCAACGCTTGGTATGGCAGTTGGAACTAGCCTAGCCTGTCCCGCCGGCGTCGAACATCACATCACGTGCCTCATGAACTTGCTTGCGCATGAACATCAACATATAAAATTATGTTTATAAAAACTATTTTTAGCACAAAATCATGCAATTATTGGCTGATTTCGAATCATTTATGACTAAATGAAAATTTGTAAAAAATAATATATATGTTTTTTGGGGTAGGAAAATTGTAGGGTGGGCCTGGTGAAAAGTGGGCGGGCCTAGGACCGTCAGGCCCACCCATAACGCCGTGCCTGATCACTAACCATGAGAGTGGCAAACAGGAAGTGCTCATAGGTACAAATTTGTTCTTACACACCCACAGAATTTTTTAGCCCTCCAGATAGTCTGACAGGTAGCAGCAAAACCTCTTGGTTATCTGTAATTCCTTCCCCCTAACATCTATTGTTGACTTCTAGCAACGAGCGATCACTCAGGCTTGCAAAGACATCAGTGTTAGCCAACTGGTGTCTAAATTCAAGGGTTAGCCAGGTTCTATACTGGTCTGTCAGACAAACCTCAGGGCTGAAAAATCCCATGGGTGTGTAAGAGCAAATTTGTACGTACGAACAATTGATTTAGGCCGCAGGCCTCCTCCTACGAGTGGCTCCATTCATTTTATCAGGGAACACCTGTAGTAGTGAGATAGAAGGGAGAGAAAACAGAAAAGAAAGACAAACAGCCAGCACAGGGAGCATGTAACACTACCGTCAAACATATTTGATATTTCAAATTTGCCACATAGCATTCCTGCCCTTTCGTGTATCCCATTATCTACTGCCACAGAAACCCAGCCTTCCCACGGGGCTCATAAAGATCCCATCGAGTCAATATTAAAGCTGCGTTGCATTAAGCAGTATTTTTTATATTAACAGTAAATCAAATGACTCCCTGTTATGTGAAAAGATTGCTGCTCCTGCCGATCGCACTGAGAATCAATAGCCCAGTCTACAGTTTCCCTTAATCTTCAACTCACTGTGTAATTTTACCAGCTAAGGGCACCTCCCTCTCCATCCATTATAAGACCGTGGATAAGCCATTCACAACCCATAAGTTGAGAACACGGTCTTAGGTGACTCCCTGAGAGAAGAAGCAATTAGGATAACTTAGAAATATACGTATATGAAGTTAGCTAGTTCTTAGGCTAACATGGAGGAAACAACTGCATACGTGACATACAGGGGAAAAAAGAGCCACATTAGCAGCACTTTTGAGTCCTCTGCGAACATTATCCAGGCAAAACATGGATGGCGAGCATGTTTTTTGTTACACTTGGGGCCACCATAGAGACAGGCTGGGAGTGGTGAGGGGCAGTTTACCTCTGAGTGTGTAGTTTGGAATCTCTCAAGCGCTATGGTCTGCCATCTAGTGGTTAGAAATTGCTTGATGCAGCTTTAAGTTTTATTTCCATTAATTAATCTCAGCTTCATTTTGCATCCAACTAAGTTTACTTCAAAATATGTTACACCCATTGTATAATAATACCCATCTATACTCAAAAACATATAAGCAACAGGCTGGTATTTTTTTTGATCCTGAACTTGACCCAGAGATTTTTATAAATGTTTTCTAACATAACATGGAAAATAATATTTTAACAGTGACTCTCATATTGTCAGTACATCCTCACAGTGATGCTGTCAGAATAATCAGTTTTTTTGTGGAATTAAAGTGCATTGTGTGTGTGTGTGTGTGTGTGTGTGTGTGTGTGTGTGTGTGTGTGTGTGTGTGTGTGTGTGTGTGTGTGTGTGTGTGCGCGCGTTTGTGATCCCCTGGAGCAGGTTATAGGTGGGAGCGTCAGCTAGTCTTCCGGAGCAAGCTCACGATGCACACAGCGTTCGACCGCAAGGACAACGCTCACCCAGCAGAGATCACCTCTCTCGCTATCTCCAAGTAAAGGCACCATGTGTTCAGACCGCATTTTACTGACAAATACTGGATCTGTACCTGTCTGTCTTTCTAAATACATGTCTGTAGGTTTATCTGTCTATCTCTGCCTGCCTATCTAATTTTCTGTCTGTCAAATGTTTCTCTGTATAAAGGATAAAAGTGTGTGTGTGTGTGTGTGTGTGTGTGTGTGTGTGTGTGTGTGTGTGTGTGTGTGTGTGTGTGTGTGTGTGGGGCCGTACAAGCCATAGTATATTCTGGCCCTCTCATAGACATACATTCTCCTTTCACATATGTATATTTGTATTCTCATATTTATATATTTCCACTCACACATTCATACATTTTCATTGACATATACTATTTTTTTTTCGCTCACACATTCATACATTTGCTCTCACACTCATATATTTTTATCACACACATTCATACATTTTGCTCTCATGCACATGCCCCGCATAATATATTATGGCTTGTACGGCCCCTCATACATTCTAGTGTTTACAGTTACTTGTTTTGCACAGGCTGCTGAAAATGTTTTTCAGCATGCAGTTTGACACACATTATAGGGGATGCAAGAATATTAAAATACATCATTCAGGAGCCAATCACAAACACATTTTTTTCTGAGAGAAACCAGGAAAAAAAAACTGTACATCCTGAGGGATTTTTAAAATTCTCCTGGGATTTTGATTATTTGCAATGAATTATTGTTAAGTAGCACCACTGTTTGTTTGTGTGTTCATGTGGGTGGTGGATTTTTTTTGGGGGGGGGGTGTTTTCTCTATAGTTATGCAGTTGTTTAAGAGATGGTTATTCCTTCATGGTTTAAAGGGAAATTTCACCCATTGTTTTGTGCATGTGCAACCGGTACTGATGAGTAATGTAGTCGATTGAAGCGGTAAAGCCTTACCGTTTACTATACTAATGGAGAAATCGGTGTTGGCCTGCTCTCAGAGTCTACCCACAGAATACACTGGGCGTAAGCCTCCATGTCGTCGTCCAAAATCCTCTCTGCTAGTGTTGTGGGGCACTGTCTACACCAGTGGAAACAGCTTAGTTGAGAGAACGAGGATGTGTTTTGTGAACAGCGTCTTCGGACTCGGAGTAGATTAGAGTATCAGAAGCCCTACTAGGCTGTATTTAGTTTTTCTGGCCACCAACTGACGTCACGAATATGTCGCTTGGTTGACAGAATAAAAAATATTTCACTGCCTTTCCATAGATGCAGAAATGATCAGGAGCAAGTGTTTTACATGTGCTATCCATGTTGCAGATATAACAGACATCAGGTTGGAAGTCAGTGAATTTTCCCTTTAACGGCTAACTATCCAGCTTCCTTCATATCCTGCTGATTTCCAAAATTCATAAGCCATTCCCCTCTTAAACCAGCCAAAAGTGATTTTTTTTTTGTATCAAATAGGACCTCCAGATAATGGCCAACTTGTCAAAGTGGCTGCCATTTTGCTGTTTTGGTTGGTGGCATGGGAAATTACAATAGTCTGTCTGTGGATTCTGACTGGCAAAGTTTCACAGTAAAATTACTCCCTTTTCCATTGGCAGTACTTTTCTACTGTCCTCGGTAAATCTGATCTGTCTAAATCTTATAAATTGTTCTCTCTGTCTGTCTGTCTGTCTGTCTCTCTCTGTCTGCCTTTATGTCTGTCTCTATCGCTCTGTCTCTGTCTGTCTGTCTGTCTGTCTGTCTGTCTCTCTCTCTGTCTGTCTGTCTCTTTCTCTGTCTGTCTCGCTCTCTCTCTGTCTCTGTCCGTCTGTCTGTCTCGCTCTCTCTCTTTCTGTCTCTCTTTCTGTCTGTCTGTCTGTCTGTCTGTCTGTCTGTCTGTCTGTCTGTCTGTCTGTCTGTCTGTCTCGCTCTCTCTCTGTCTCTGTCTCTCTGTCTGTCTGTCTCTCTCTGTTTCTCTTGTGCATCTGCTCTGTGTCCGCCTCTGTTTCTCTAGGGACCACAGTAAGATCCTGATTGGGGACGGGCGGGGCAGAGTCTTCAGCTGGTCGGTGAGCGACCAGCCTGGACGCTCGGCTGCAGATCACTGGGTGAAGGATGAGGTGATGGACAGCTGCTCAGGCTGCTCGGTGCGCTTCTCCCTCACCGAGCGACGCCACCACTGCAGGAACTGTGGTCAGCTCTTCTGCCAGAAGTAAGGCTGCCCCTTCACCTTTCTCTCCCACACTGGGAGGCAACCCACTGCTCTGACCACATCTTGCAATGACGATATAGAAAACGCTAATAGAGAAGTGTTCCAGCCCTGCCAGGGTTTGGGGTTCTATTCCCTTTGTAGCTCATTAGGTTGAGCAAGGCACTATTAACACAGTACCTTGGGCCACCCTTGCTGGAAAAAAGAATTAAACAAAAACAAAAGAAAAATAACAGTTGTAACATGCTTTAGGTAAACACGTTAGAAAATAAAAAAAAAGCAGTTTCAGTCCACCAGCCAAACCTTATTTTCTCTCCCTACTTCTCTCTTTCCCCTGTCCCGTCTCTCTCTCTGTCCCTCCCCCTTTCCTCCCTCTCTCTCTCCCCCTTCCTTTCTCTCTCTCGTTCTCTCTGTCCCTCCCTCCCCCTTTCCTCCCTCTCTCTCTCTCTCTCTCTCTCTCTCTCTCTCCCCCTTCCTTTCTCTCCGTCCCTCCTTTCCTCTCTCTCTCTGCCCCTCCCTACCTCCTTTCCTCCCCCCCCCTCTCTGTCCCTCCCTCCCTCCTTTCCTCCCTCTCTCTGTCCCTCCCTCTCCCTGTCTTCCTCGCTCTCTCTCTCTCTGTCCCTTCCCCCCTCTCTCTCCCTCCTCTCTCTCTCCCTCCCTCCCTCCCTCCCTCCTTTCCTCCCTCTCTCTCTCTCCCTCCCTCCCTTCCTTCCTTCCTTTCTCTCTCTCTCTCTCTCTCTCTCTCTCTCCGTCCCTCCCTCCCTCCCTCTCTCCCCATCCCTCCCTCCCCCCCTCTCTGTCTCTCCCTCCCTCCTTTTCTCCCTCTCCCTCTCTCTCTCTCTGTCCCTCTCTGTCTCCCTCTCTCTCTCTCTCCCTCCCTTCTCTCTCTGTCTCTCTCTCCGTTTCCCAGGTGCAGCCGGTTCCAGTCCGAGATAAAGAGGCTGAAGATCTCGTCCCCGGTGCGGGTGTGTCAGAACTGTTACTACAACCTGCAGCACGAGCGCAGCACCGAGGACGGTTGCAGAAACTGATCCCCGCCCCCGAACATGGTGCCGAACCTTGGAGGAACCTTGGTTATTCCTCCAATCTGCCTCGCAGTAGCCCCAAACTCTCACTACTCACACCGAGATGTAACCCGTAACCCCCCCTCCCACCACTCCCTTGATAAACCCCAATTTGCTCCCAGCCTAAGTCAAGTAAACCGCATGTAAAATAATGACACTCAATGAACAACGTACAGGGGCTCACCCCTCGTGAAGGAAGACGCAGGAAATGGATAGACGACGGAATGGAGGGAACAGAAAAACAACAACAGAAGAAAAAAAAAAACAAGCTATCGTGAAACCGACTTTTACTGCAGCCTCTATAACCAAAACAGCAAAAGCTAAACAAAAAACCCCATTATCGCTGCGTCACGCTCAGCCAGTCTGCCACCTGCGCATTTAAGCCCCTCGACTCACAGGACTCGGGGGTGACCCCTCTTTTGCTCCGAGACTCACCACAAACTTGTTAATATTGTAAATATGTGATGATGGCCTTTTTAACTAGATGAGAAAAAAAATGCAAAGCGCAACAAGGCAACGTTCATGAAGAAGAAGAAAAAAACAAACCAGTCATTGCCTGTAATATAGCGTTGCTGACTAACTACTCCTGGCTTAAAAAAAAAAACAACAAAAAAAAAAACAACAGAAATGATTGTGTGTAGTCTATGTCACCGGTCACTGCAAGTCCAGATCAGTAATATTTGGGGGGATTTGAATGTCAAGGGTAAATCTTTGTGGGTTGACTTTACTAGTGGGTCTAGTTATGCAATTAATTACTTTATAAATTCGTGATCGTTTTTCCATTGTTTACAAATGTGTGAGTTCTGTTGGTTTGTGTGTGTTGCCCACAGTGTCAAACCATTGCCGTTAAGCAGAGATTGATTTTCCTATTTTTGTTCTTTCTTTTGCCAAATTACTTTATACATCATACACATAGCGTTAAGGATGAACTTTTGTGTTGTGTTTTTTTTTTTTTTTAATCCTACCACCTGGTTGACCCTTATGAATTTCTCACTTTTTGGATTTCTTCAGTTGTTGTCATTGCTGTTTTGCTGCTGCTTTTTGAAGACTGGAAACATAATCACTTCATTTTGTTTGGAATTTTCACCATATCACGTAAATCCTTTACTCTTAGCTGTGAAATTGTTTCCGGAGGGAGGGAGAGGATTCTCAACGGAGGGGAACAATAACATGAGCATCATCTGTGAAAAAGTACATCGGTAGTGTAAGAGGAAAATTTGTTTCGTCCCTTGTTGACCCTTTCACGCCCAGAACCGACACAAGCAAGGAACCCTTCGCCCGGTCATTTCATCGTGTCCGTTTCCGCCTCATTTTCATCTCCAGTTGCCCCTCGCTGACCCTTCTTCCGGCCTTGAGGCATTATAACACTAGGTCAGCGGACTGGGCAATGTGTACCCTGCACTGCACAGAGCCCCCTTCGTCCCCCCAGACCTCATGCCAGGCTCACTTCGCCGGATCTCTGCAGCAGGAGCGGCAGCAGCCAAGCACCTCCTATTTAAAACTAATTTTTGTTTTTTTGCACTGTGCTGCTGTCTAGAGAGAAAACGGTGGTTGTTTTGACCCGTAAATAACTGACATGAGACTGATGAGCTGAGCCGTAGCGGAGCTTTCATGTGCACTTCTGGACCGGACGAAGTCAGCGGGCATTGTTTTGTGTGAGCGTCTGGCATGTCAAGATACTGTCGGATGGCGCGCAGTTGAACCACTGTAAAGCATGTTGTTTCATTGTCGGCAGGTCTTATAACATAAGATCCCCTTTGTTTGCCCCCCCCCCACCATTGTTAATGTTCAGTGTTTGCCATAAAGAAAGGCCTCTTTTTTTCATTGGGAGAGCATGACACATTGATCCCTACTCATCATCCAACATGTGTTTTTGTCTGTGGTGCTGTGGGCAACTGTATATTCAAGTGCTGCTTTCTTTACTAGAAACAACTACTTTTTTTTCTTTCTTTTTTTTGGACACTTCTTTATGGAGTCTCACACATAAAGAGAACACTTGTCAAAGAACTGTTAACACAAGTGCTGTGTTTCATGATTCACTGTCTGATGTCCTGTTACTCCTAAACCCCCCGCCACACACACACACACACACACAGACCCCCTGTCGTATGAAGATGCACTCTTGTTATATCATTCTACATTAATGTACTGTATTCTAGCGTGCAATCATGCCATCTAGCTGATAAGATTTTAACTGCCACTGGCAGTGTTTTAAGAGCCAAGTCGGTTCATTTTATCAATCAGAGTTCCTTTGCACCTTCACCTGTACAAAAAAAAAACATTGAGAGAAATCACACAATTTTATTGAATGCAATTTTATGTTGGGCGCCATTATTTTAACAGAAAGGCTGTGTTTCGTCACAACAGAAAATGAACTGTACAAAGTATTTATGCAATTACAACTGGTTTTTAGATGTTTTTTTTTATGATTATTGCAACTTCAGCAAGTTTTGTTACTTGTTGCATGTCTATTAACACCGCTGACTTTCTGTGTCAGTGCATTGTACATGTTCTCGGCATTATGTTAACGTTTTGTTAGTTCTTTTTGGGGTTTTTTTGGGGTTTTTTTTCTGTCTTCTAGACATTATCCTATGAGTTGTTCCAAGCCCCAAGAGACAGGTTTGTGTACAGTGCTGGAGATGTGTCCCCAACTCTGGGTGTACTTTTGTACTCTTTATGGAAATTTAAGGACTACCGAGTGAGGAAAAAAAAGAAAAAGAAAATCATGGATTATTTTGGTGGTCTTATATTAGACTGCATTACTACAGTATCTGGTGTGCAATCTGTGATAGCTGAATGTTCCTTGTATATTTGTGTTCAATACAGCCAACGAGAATAAAAACAATAGAGTAACAACTCCTGACAAAAACAAAATGTAACAATAATACAATAGATCTGGTACTTATTCTTTTTAATTTAATTTCAATAAATAATTGCTGTTTACCTCCAAAAGCACAGCTGACTTCCTGTTTATATAACTTTGATAAAGTGGGGGAGTTTATGGGCTATCCCGTTTACTGTTATTTCAAAGTCACGGATTCTGTTGTAAAAGACATTCGTTTACTAGAAAAATCGTTAACACTTTCTATGAAGCTTTTATCCATAACGCCCTATAAGCATCTATAACACCCTATAAGCATCTATTGCATCTATAATGTGTATTACAATGACTAATGGCTATGGCTAAAGACTGTGAAGTAGCACTGAAGTCTCATTATGCATCTCTACAAAACTTCTGCAAAACAAGTTGGCTATGATGCATTATAACATTTGACAGATTAACAGGCTAATGATGACATATTTATAATGCATAAATCCGTTTTAAATTGACAATGTATCATAAAGGTGGTTATGAGGTGTTGTGAGGGCGTATACATGGTTATGAATCTTACAATGACTTATAGTTACACTTACAGGGTGTTATAGATGCTTATAGGGGGTTATAGATGCAAGCTTCATAGAAAGTGTTGCCGAAAAATCTAAAATAAGATTGAGATGACTGACTGTTTTGTTAACACGTGTGCAGTATTTTTAGTCCTACTTTTTGTCAAACGGTGGATGTTACCTTATTCCAATATAACTATCACCTGACACTGATGCCACTAAACTCACCAGGCCATTTAATCCATATTTAAAAAACAAAAAACAAAAACAATCAAGGATGAGGTTTAAGAGTAAAGCTGAAATATAATCTCTAATAGTATCTATCTGCAGACTGCAAGACAGGGGCGTAACGTACAAGACACGCCCCCCAAAGTATAACACGCCCACATCAGTACAAGAAACGCCTGCTTGTCAGTACAAGGCTCCCGGCTGGTGAGGTTAAGGTTGGGACGTTAACGTTAGGGCAAATGATGGGAGGCCTGCTTCAAGTTCCGCCCCTACGCGTTCCGCCCCTGTCTTCCAGACCCTTCTCGATTATCTTGCGGTGTTTATTATGTGCTCTGGACACTTGTCATGCTCGCTCTCCACCGCAGCATGGGGCAATGCCGCCTGGCTGACAGTTCCCGGTGAGAGAAAGAGAGAGAAAGAAAGGAAGACAGAGCGAGCGAGCGATCGATTGTGCGGTGAGAGAGAGCGAGAGCGATCGTGTGGTGAGGCAGCGGGGACCGGACGGGCTGCTGCAGTCAGTGGGGCAGGCAGCCGCAGTGGTAAACAAATGCACGCATTAGAACCCTGTCTGTCCGGAGGTTACAACGGGATTCCGACGCGGGCACCCGCCGACCTTTCACGGGGGAACGTCTGGAAGTTGAAACGGAGTAAGAGAAAGACGAGGACTCTATCTTAAAAACTCGTTTTTCAACCACCCCTCCAACACACGCGCACACCGACGCCACCGACACCAGCACCAGCAGCAGCAGCTTGTGCGCGGCTTATGTGACATAAACCTCCAGCGGACACGGACGAAAACATGACGGAGCTTAGGAAGCGAGGTGGAGGCGGAGATCCTGACGGTGCCGAAAACATCAGTGACAAGGTATTTGGCATCTATGGGGATAACGTTTCAGATAGCTACATTTGACTTGACTCAGAGCTCCGCTTGGTGCAACTTAGCTTGTTTGTTGGTTAACTGTTGGCTAAGATATTGGGTTGCTAGTAAGCTAGCTAATGAGCTAATAAATATTAGCTCGCCCGGGATGTCCGCAAAGGCAACGTTTGAATGACCGACTCAGGTTTACAAATAAACTAGCCGGGTCATTCCAGTCACACCGTTGCCGTTTCTAACGCACTGTAATGCTTTACAATTCACTGTCGAGTTGTCACCTTGAAAGACGTTAATATTACTATCTCTCTTTTTTTGCCACTGTCGCTTTGTAGAAGGAGCCATGGCAAGCTCGGCTAACCGTCAATGTCAAGCTCCTCTGGCTCAGTCAAAGCCCCTATACACTGAACAGTGACTAAGTTTGTAAATTTCATCCAGCCCTTTTCCACTCAAAATATAATTAGAACTTTGACCAAGGGACCCGCACCAGCTTTTCCCAAAATAACGAACACCAGTGTTAAATACTATCCTCAATTAATTACCGGTGTTCTGTCAAATTTTCTTAACTTGTCAAAATTTCCTACCTTAGAGCAAATGTATACTACCCAAACCCTAAGCCTGACCTTAAACTGCGCCTGCGCAGTAACACTTGGCAGGACCACTTGATGGGTAGGAAGACATGAAACACCGGCAACTGTTACTGTGCATTTGACAAACTTTGATATTGATTTCACCTCCTATGAAAAGGGAATAGTTGCTGATATGTAAACAGCTGTTTCACTGGCTAAAATAAGTCCTTGATGAATGATATACTGCCGCCAACATGTCGTTGCACCGGAATGGCACTTTAACAACTAGATGTATGGAGAGTTTAGGTTGTGTGTTGCGCGGAGACATGAAGCCGAGTATATTTCCCTGCAGGGTTGTTCCTGCTCCAAAAAAAACTTAACAGGTAGTAAGCCTTTCTTTTTTTTTAACATGTTTTGAGCTGAAAACATCATGATATTTCCAGAGGATGGTAAAAGTTATAGGGCCTAACCCTGGTGATAAATTTGGCCAAAAAAGACCGCATCACACAGCCACTTTGAGGATGAAATGCGTACTTTCTGTTTTTTTTCCCTCCAAAGTATGACCCTCTTCCCTCCACCCTCTAAATTGCCTGTGTCATATGGGGGGGGGGTCTAAACTGGCTATGTCATGGGGGGGGGGCGTCACTGAAACTTCATACTGCATTGTGTTCGAGTGCACTAGACCAGTGAAATATGACCTGACGAGAAAGTTGACATGCCAGCATTAGTTAGTCTCTCTGTATAGGCTTGTGAGGAGCTGGGGCTTGGTGTTCTACGACAGCACTGCCACCTTCATACCCCCCTTGCACCACCATTACTTTCCTCTTGCTCT
This sequence comes from Lampris incognitus, assembly GCF_029633865.1. NCBI lineage: Eukaryota > Metazoa > Chordata > Actinopteri > Lampriformes > Lampridae > Lampris > Lampris incognitus. Next base: position 104,630,593 of record NC_079211.1, read on the forward strand.
CCACCACTTTCTCGGACGTAATGATGCAGAATGACGGTCTCAGGCTTTCAACGGATCATTTGATTGGTTGCAAACCATTTACCCCGAACAAGACCCTTTTGCATTTTTCACCTTTTCCAAAATGCAATCGGGTGAAGATAGGGTACAAACGAGTGTGCCGAGCCCCACCCAACCAGTCCACAAAAGATCTCTACAACTACCCCAGTGCTCGCAGGGTTTTCCTTCATCCCTGCCCACACCAGTGAATCAGTTGCCTTGTAGAAGTAAAAACTTGTTCTACAGTATGAAGAACAAGTTTGAAACTGTGCTAAAGAAGTGCGTCCCGCAGGGTTAAAAGTATAATTTCCTGTGAGGCTCATTGAGTAGGACAGTAGTGGTACTATCACTGTCAGAGTTAGTTCAAATACATAATGAAAAGGAAGATGTCAACCAGATTATCCTCCGTAGCTGCTAGCCACTATTGCTTGGCCGGATTTCTGTTTATGTAATTTTGGCACAGTGCCTTAATTGATGTCTCATAATGTCTCCACTTGTCTGTCTTCAGCTCCTTAAAGGCCAATTTCTAGTCGGCCATAGCCCACAGCTGTCTAGGTAGCGGACAGAACTTGATTATTTCTGGGGTGGACAATTAAGTTGAGTTGTCCAGCCACTCAAATACACACACACACACACACACACACACACACACACACACACACACACACACACACACACACACACACACACACACACACACACACACACAGAGCTTCCTCTTTCTGCTAAGTTTCCATACTTTTAGTTCAACACCAGATCTAAAATGATATTCAGTTCTCAAAGCCTTTCTTTGTTGAATAAAAGCAGATTTCAGTGTCTGGTAGATAATTCCATCACAATGAACATACACACACTGTCATATAGAAGGGTTTGTGTCATTTTCTCATCTCCAGAGATATCTTAAACAGATTAGCGGCAAGCTGAGTGGAGATATAATGCCGTTGTTCTTCCGGACCTGGAACTGCAGTGCTCTGCTGTGTGTTAACCTGTTACAGAGAGACAACACGCTCATACATACAGGATTTCCATGGGCTTTTCTGTTCATATCTAAGTTTTCATTCCAACCTCACGCTACATCAGCTAGCTTCGATATGGCCAACAGATGAAAGTTACTTTTGTGCCAGCTTCCTAAATTGTGCTTCTGTCCATTTGTGGTCACTCTGAACTATGACGCAACTGAACATTATTTACATAATATCCTATGTAGTGATGAGTGCCCCGCCCCCAGTTGCTGAAGTTAAGAAAGCAAGTATACAACAAGGCACGGCGACATGTCTGTATGATGGTACCCTGTTGTCTTGTTATTGATGAGTACACTGATGGGGAGAATTGATGGGACGTCTACCTCGCTGCAGAAAAAGGTCCGTAGGCTCCTCTTTGTTAAACACTGGGACATTGTCTGTGGTCAGGAAGCAAATACTCATCATTTTTCGAGGTTGTTTTTTTTCCATCTGTGGCTTGCCAAGTTTGAAGCCCCAACAGTAAAGAACAAACAGATTTTGGCACGGGCTAGTCAGCTACTTCCATTTTTTTTAATTTTTTTTTTTTACTTTTAACGGGATTGATGCGATGTCACACGGCTACAGCCACACAGATCATGTTCAGAGGAAGTCTTGAACCAGGTTACTAAAGTTCACCGGTACAGCACAGTACCAGTGAATTAAAAAAATAGCCTAGCCAAAATGCACCAGCTTTTTATTTGAATAATTTTACCATTCAGCTCCATGTTTTGAGGCATAATATGAACTGTGTATGATGGAAGTTTAGCTGCCAAAAAGGATTAAAATAAGTTAGTCTTACACTCCACTGACCCTGCTGGCAAATTCCCTTTTCCCTCCTACGCATTGCCACCGGGAGACTAGAGTTCAGCTACAGAACAGCAGTGCTGGGACTGGCAGGGATTCAGCAACTTGCTCAAGGGCACTTTGGCAGAATGGTTGCTTGCTGACACAGAGGCTTGAAACCTTTTCTTTTGTGTGCACTCGTGTGTGTGTGTGTGTGTGTGTGTGTGCGTGCGTGCTTGCATGCATGAATTCTGTGTGCACCTTTTGCAGTAGTTATTGAGCTACACTAGACTAGCCATAAGTCATAGTATGTAAAATACTAAAAGGTTCCAGCTAAGGCTGAATTATGCATTCTATTCACACACACACACACACACACACACACACACACACACATACATACATATGGCACCCCTCCCCCTGTCCCAGAAGCATTGTCTTCAAGGTCGTCATTTGCACTCGTTGATTTCTCTACCACAGTGCTAAACAGCAGTGTGTTGAGTATTTACAGTGCCATCCGCCGCTGCTGTGACTGCAGGCGTCTGTTCACAGTCTCACGTAGCCAGGACAGTCAGCTGGCATCTTGAGACCCTGGTGGACAGTTGACCTTGGCTGGCTGTCTGATGACTGGCTGGTTATCTTTGCACTAGGCTGAACTTCCTTCATCCTCCATAAACAACAGCACAACAAAAACAAAGTCATCAGCATCGTCACTGCTCCGCTGCTCCCAGCTTGGCTCCACATTATCCCATTTTCACACTGTTGTGGCAGTAAAGGAGTCTCTGCTGCTCCATGCTCTGGCCATGCACCTAGTGAAGCCGCTATAGTCGGCACAAGAGGGCTCAGATTGTATATAACTATGTAATGAATTTGAAGACAATAAGGGTTTTTTGGTAGTTTATTTTTTTAATGCGCAGTGCCACAGCTGAATACAAACCTGCTTGGCTGCATAAAAGTTGCTGCTGGCAGCAGTGCTACTTCAGGTCAATGCTCTGCGCTGATTAGTGCCATTTGCTGCAGTGTGAAACCGGCTCATCTATGCTATAGCTTACTAAGTGACCCACACACACACACACACACATATATATATATATATATATATATATATATGTTAAATAATATTTTTTTGGGGGGGGGGGTGTCTCCCTTTTCTCCCCCAATTGTATCCAGCCAATTACCCCCCTCTTTTGAGCTGTTGCGGTTGCTGCTCCACCCCCTCTGCTGATCTGAGGAAAGCTGTAGACTACCACATGACTCCTCCAATACATGTGGAGGCGCCAGCCGCTTCTTTTCACCTGACAGTGAGGAGTTTCGCCAGGAGGACGTAGCGTGTGGGAGGATCACACTATTACCCCCAGTCCCCCCCCCGAACAGGTGCCCTGACCGACCAGAGGAGGCGCTAGTGCAGCGACCAGGCTTCCCACCCGCAGACACGGCCAATTGTATCTGTAGGGACGCCTGACCAAGCTTGAGGTAACATGGGGATTAGAACAGGCGATCGCCATGTTGGTAGGCAGTGGAATAGACTGCCACACTACCTGGACGCCCCCAGCAAACTTACGTAATGTTGTCATTCCCTGCTCTGAAGGGCTACATTACATTAAAGGGATACAATTTCCTGAACAAATTGGACTGTTTTAGCCGAGTGAAATGGACAACGAATGCCTCTACCTGCTCTCTCATCATATCCACATTACTAATGATAATTTCTGAACATTTTCTCGTGTGTAAATATCTTATGAAAGCACAAATACTCATTCCCCAGAACACCATCATATTATCGATATTGCGGTATTCAAGTCAGAAATATTGTGACATTACATTTTGTCGGTATGGCCCAGCCCTGCTCCCCTGTGTCAACAGTCAGCTGCTGTCGCTGTTTGCCAGTCTGATTCATACAGTTAGTTGTGTGGGCCTGTCTGGAGTGTGCTTTTCTGGGTACCTCTGCCAAGTAGTCTGCCCCTGCATCATCTTACCCTCACTAGTTTACATCCCAGGCTGAATGAGAGCTGCACCGATTATGGGTAAAAGAAGGACGGTTATGTGATATTAACGTCTGGCTGCCAGTCAAGTGCATTGTCTGTAGCTGTTGTCATGTTAAAACTTCTATACCTTTGACAGGAGATTTGCAGTGCTACTGTGACAAAGCCTGATACCATGATGGCAGCACAATGATGCTTAAAATGATGCTGCTGGGTGTCATGTTGACTTAGGCCCTAAATGCGAAGTCCTGGGTTTGAATCCAGCCCAGGACCTTTGTTACATAGCTTCCTCTCAATTTCTAACCAATCCTTCCTGTGATTCTTCAGTGTCCTAACTAATAAAAGCAACAAAAAAAGAAGATAAATGATTAAGGCAAATAATATTAATAATAATAATACTAATAATGGCCAAAAAATTTTTGAATGATGAGCCTGATTATTTTGGTCGATATTTTGGTGACTGTACCAATGAGTACTGTCCAAGTTTTTGAAATTCCTTTAAAAAACCTGGACAGTACTCATCTTCACTGCTTTAGTGGGGTGTTTCAATTCAATTTAAATGTCCAGATGTTGGCAAGATGCTCACTGTACAATTGAAGGATCACTAATTATGGAAATTGAAATCACATTTTGCAGTATACACATGTACACACATTTGATGCAGTGCAGCCCCAAGCTAAAGACACACAGTGGTTTTTGCTTGTTGGCAGCTGTGTGCTGCACCGTAAGGTGTGTTTCCTTGCTACTGTCAAGTCAGTTTTGAGCAAACGTCCCTGAAGTTGCAAAAATAGCTGATCATGTTATGAAATTTTATTTTTAATTCAGCAAATGTGTTTCCATCAGCCATAGTGTGTGAACTCTTTCAACAAAAGCAAAACCGTGAATAAACATTTTTTGTGATAGTCAGGATTTTTTTTTCTTCAAAATTTGGTGTTTCCATTCAGCCTTTTGCCTTTCAAAATGCCAAATTTTGCAAAAACTGGCTTGATGGAAACACCACTAGCGGCCCTGTTGTACAAGTCCTATGTGGCTGGTAAAATAATGAGCGGCTGGTGGGTTTCTGGCTGGTGGACTTGTCTGTTTGCTACCCCTGTATTTATGTGACTATACCTCAAAGTTACGACTGTTGTCAGAGGTCATGGCGAGCTATATTCAGCACACAACGCAATGACCTCGCTGTTTCACTCAGGCACGGTGATCCAGACTGAGGTCAAATTTGATTCATTTGTCTTTTTTTGCTAAAAGGTACTTTATTACGCTTGTAAGGTCATTTTCCAGCCTGCCCTTTACGTAGACTGTACAGTTTTCTCACTGATTTCTGGTAGGCTGAGCTATATTAAATAAAAAAAAAAACCCTGTAAGGTGTTGATATTAATTATCATCTTATTAACACTGGAGACGGCATGAAATGAGATATATCCTTTCATTCGGTATGAAATGGCTTAATCTGAAGTTTGGTCTTATAGAGACTGAAATCCTTTTGAACATTTATAAGTCTTCCTTTAAGAAACAAACACTAATAATATTTACTCAGTTTCCTGTGATCAGAGCCGCAAACATATTTGTTGTCCTTGTTCACTCCTTGCTCAGTCTCCCACACTTGTGCAGAGACATGGGACTTCTAGAATATTGATGATTGATGGTCGTTACCCACCTACCAAGAGAAGGGTCAAGTGGAGAAGCAGCCCAGCCACAATAAAAACTTACTGGTAACTCTTTATAAGCTGTTCATAAGCAGTTAGTCAATGTGAATTAAACATCAATTACTTATTATAGATGTTAGAATCGGATTAAAAATGTAGAAAAAGCGGCCTAAAGTACCAGGCCGGAGGTAATCAGATTCTGACATCCATCCATCCATCCATTATCCGAACCACTGATCCTGCTCTCAGGGTCGCGGGGATGCTGGGGCCCATCCCAGCAGTCATTGGGCGGCAGGCGGGGAGACACCCTGGACAGACTGCCAGGCCACCCCCCCCCCACGCACACACACACACACACACACACACACACACACACACACATGCACACACTCATACCTAGGGACAATTTAGTACGGCTGATGGCACCTGACCTACCTGTCAGGACTGGGCACCATGGTTGGCGCAGTGGTTAGCGCGGTCACCTCACAGCAAGAAGATTCGGATTCAGACAACTTATTTATCCCAGAAGGGCAATTCAGTCCTGGTCCTGTAAGAAGGTCCTGGGTTTGAGCCCCGGGGTAGTCCAACCTTGGGGGTCGTCCCGGGTCGTCCTCTGTGTGGAGTTTGCATGTTCTCCCCGTGTCTGCATGGGTTTCCTCCAGGGGTCCCGGTTTCCTCCCACAGTCCAAAGATTCTAACATCTATAATATAATAAGTAATAAGTAATTAATGTTTAAGTCATCATTAACTAACTGCTTGTGAATGGCTTATAAATGAAAGTTATTTTATAATATTACCCAGTTACTAACATTTTTTTTGAATATTAATTTGCTGTCCTGATACAAATGCAGTCATGGCACATGACCCACTTCTTACTTCCTGCTCATCCAGCTACTGCTGTGCTTTTGTTCCCAAAAGAGGTGTTTGGGAAAACAACAGGTTTTGGGTTGGGGGTTTTTTTCCCCCAGCAGTTTACAAAAAAAGATTTGTTTTGGGGCAGGTTGAGAGACACCAGTTTCATTACAAATATGCTAACGTGCTTTAATTCTATTATGCTCAAAGAAGAATTGCCATTAGCGGTAATGCAGGGCAGGTGGATGATGAAAGACTCCAATGTTTACCCCTGCATTTGTACAGCTTAGCCCTGCATGTGTACAAAAACAGGATGGTTTCTCCTTGCTGCCTCATTGGGGATTACCCTAGTCCCATACACTGAGCTGCTCATCACCTGGTCTCCTCCTTCCCCCTCCCCCTCCCCTGTCACTCTGCGGACAGGATGTTAATTGCCAGGAGCAGCACCAGCAGGAGGTGGAGTCTTACCGGAGGCTTGCTGTTCCTTGGGCTCTGTCACAAGGACATTGTCATAGTTGACTGCGGCCATGCTGCTGTAAGCCCCAGCGTCATGCTTCCCTACCTGCTTGCCTGTCTGTTTTGTTTGTTTTTTTCCCCATTTGTTTGCCTGCATATGTAGCCTTTTTAAAAGTAAGCTAACACTTTTTATCATCTGGTTCCTAAATTGACAGCACTCAAATCACTATGATACTTATTGTTCAGTGACCATCTATTGATTTGTTTACTGTTTTAGGCCCACTTAATACAGTTCAAGGTTGTGGTGGGGCTGGAGTCTATCCCACAAAGCACTGGGAAGGCAGGGAGATACTCTAGACAGGGTGCCATCCATCACACCCCTCACACAAACAGTCAGTCACACATAAAGGCTATTCAAAGATGAGGACTTTAGTTTTTAATTACTAGATATTGTGATCATAATCGCTCATCACAAAAATTAATTTTGCAGTGCGGTGACAAGCGGTCTGTAACAGTGGTTCCCAACCATGTGCCATGGCGGGCAGGCCTAGGGTACTCAAGTTTCATTCAACCCAGGGTGACAACCAGATGCCTGTCACCCATCTATGGCACATGGTTAAGAACCATCAGTCTCTACAGGACAGTATACAGAGCGAATGTTAATCTTCACTCAGCTAAAAGAGGGAGAATAAAAAGTAGTGATATTTTATTATTTCCAAAATCACAGACTTTTTGTGCTGAAATGACAGTTTCTCTGAAGTCTGCGTCTGCTTCACTGGTATTGTTGTTGAGTGAAGCACGATAAGGTGAACAACACACAACTGATGCCTGTTCCAGGATAAGCCACATTCTCAGAGCACTAGCCTGTCTGCACTTAAGGAAATATTAAGCTGGTTCTTAAAGTAAAAAAAAAAAAGGGTTACAAGTTAACAGAAATGGTTGAGCGACAAGATATTAAACTTGTTTAACAAGCTAATTTACTTCTCAACGTGGTAAAATCACGTACGTGTGGGACTAATCCAGGGAAAGTCCATGTCAGGGGACTAAAATGACTGCTACTGTGTCTCTAACATTAGATGCCCTCTTCCACTGGCTCAGGGGCAAGCTGAACTCCTGAAAGTTGCGGCGATCCATTGGGTTGATAAGTCTCCCAAGCAGCTGGGCAATCGCTGACAAACTAGCCCTGTTTTCCCTAATTTCACAGTGGTGATGTCTGCGCCAGTGACCTTAAAGTCTCAAAGCTACACTATTCCATTTACTTTTATTCTAAGTGTTCTTGAGTTTATAAAGAACAAATTACACCCAATGGTAAATCGATACACTGTGCTACTAGAGCCTTAAAGAGAAACGTCAGGGATTTTTAACCTTATCAAAAAGACATGCATGTTAGGGTTAATACAGTGCCTTGCAAAAGTATTCAACCCCCTTGACAGTATCACTAATTTCTGGATTATAAAAGATACTTGCACATCTGTTCCTGAACAATATTATTTTTGTGAACCCATAAGCTCTAACAGCATGTTCCCAAAGCCAAAATAAGTTATGTTTCAGTGACGTTTTGTTAATAAATTGAAAACTAAAATATAGTGCTTGGTTAAATATTCAACCCCTTGTGCTCTGAAAGCTCCAAGTTTACACGAAGGACAAATTATTCCTAAAACAAACTCAGGTAAACACAGTTGGACATAATTAGTGTGCACCTGTAAGATTAAAGTAACAGTCTCGTTTATGGGTATAAAAAGCACTCTGTGTAAAGTTCATTAGCCAGGCATGAACTCCATCAGAAAATGAAGACAAAGGAGCATAATACTGAAGTAAGAGACAAAGTGATTAAAATGCAGACAGCAGGAAAGGGATACAAAACAATATCCAAGTGTTTGGATGTCCCACGGAACACTGTTGGATCCATTGTCAGTTAGTGGAAGCTGTATCACACCACCCAGATACTTTGTAGGACAGGCCGTCCCTCAAAGCTGAGTGTCTGAGCAAGATGTGGGCTGGTGAGGAAAGCCACAGATGATCCTGCAATCACTTCCAAGGAGCTCCAGAGGTCAGTGGCTGAAACTGGAGTAAATGTGCATGAGTCAACCATATCACGGGCTTTCCATAAATCTGGCCTGTATGGGAGGGTGGCAAGAAGGAAGTCGTTGCTCAAAACTATGCATATAAAAGCACACCTGGAGTTTTCTACCAGGCATGAGAGAGACCCAGTTAGGATGTGGGTAAAGGTTTTGTGGTCAGATGAGGTGAAAGTTGAGCTTTTTGGCCAAAACTCAAAGTGTTGTGTGGCGCAAACCTAACACTGCTCATGCCCTAAAAAACACCCTCCCTACAATGGAGCATGGCAGCGGGAGCATAATGTTATGGGGTTGCTTTTCATCTGCAGGCACTGGGAACCTTGTTCAAATTGAGGGAAGAATGGATGGAGCTAAATACAGGGAACTATTGGAAGAAAACCTGTTACAGTCTGCCATATAACTGAAGCTTGGGAGAAGGTTCACCTTCCAGCAGGACAATGATCCTAAGCAGAAGGCTAGAGCAACAATGGCATGGCTCAGCAACAAAAAGGTGAACGTTTTGGAGTGGCCAAATCAAAGTCGGGACCTCAATCCCATTGAAAATCTGTGGCACAGACTGAAAATCGCAGTCCAGAGGCACCATCCCACTAACCTACAAGACCTGTACAAATGCTGCCTAGAAGAATGGGCAAAAATTACCCAAGAAGATTGTGCAAAGCTTGTACATACTTACCCCAAGAGAATCATGGCTGTTATTGCAGCAAAATGGTACTCTGCAAATATTGATATGTGGGGGTTAAATACTTATGGAAGCACTTTATTTTAGTTTTTTTAATTTATTTACAAAAAGTCAACGAAACATAACTTATTTTGGCTTTGGGAACATGCTGTTAGAGCTTATGGGTTCACAAAATTATTGTTCAGGAGCAGATGTGTGAGCATCTTTTATAATCCAGAAATAAGTGATGACTGTCAGGGGATTGAATACTTTTGCAAGGCACTGTACTCCTGTCTGTGCCCCTGACCAAGGCAATGGGAAGAAGAACTGGAGTTGGTCCCCAGGCACTGCAGCCGCCCACTGCTCCTATAGAATAGAATGGGTTAAATGCAGAGAACAAAGTCATTGTAAGAATACAATTCATTGTAAGGTACGATGACAAAATAAAGTGGCTTTCTTTCTTCTTGTTTCATTTTGGATTTTTTTTTTTTATCCCACTCTTCTGAGCTGTTCCGGTCGCTGCTCCACCCCCTCTGCCGATCTGGGGAGGGCTGCAGACTACAACATGTCTCCTCCGATACATGTGAAGTCGCCAGCTGCTTCTTTTCACCTGACAGTAAGGAGTTTCGCCAGGGGGATGTAGCGCGTGGGAGGATCATGCTATTCCCCCCAGTTCCCCCTCCCCCCCGAACAGGCACCCCGATTGACCAGAGGAGGCGCTAGTGCAGTGACCAAGGCACATACCCACATCCGGCTTCCCACCCACAGACAGCCAATTGTGTCTGTACAGACGAGGTAACATGGTGATTTGATCCGGTGAGCCCCGTGTTGGTAGGCAACGGAATAAACCGCCACGCTACCCGGACACCCCCTTCTTCTTTCTTATCTCTGTCTATCTGCGACAGGGTAAGTGCATGAAAAACACCTATAGTTATTCCTGATATGTTTCTGCAACTCTGAAGCTGCAGTGAAAGTTTTTTTTCTGGCCACCTAGTGATGTATCATGATGTCAGTTGGTGGCTAGAAAAACTAAAGCCTACCAGGGTTTCTATATCTACTGTAAAGACACAGTTAAAAGAAAATGCGTCCTCGTTTTTTCGACTTAACTACGTTTCTGATGGTGGAAATTATGTCCTACAACATTAGCACAGAGGATTTTATGGATGACAACACAGAAGCTATCCTGCAGCAATGCATTCTGGTCTGTGGGAAAAGCTGTGAGCAGGACAAAACTGATTACTCCATCATTATAGTACGCAGCGAGGACTTTATTGCTTCTATTGACCACATTACTGATGTCTGATCTTGTAGTATTGGTTTAAAGGGTAAGTTTCCTTCCTTTGTTAAATTAAACAACAAATTTGAATTGGTGCTGATTAGTAAATCATGATTTGCCTTGTTTCATCCAGTGGATCACCTGTGTTGTAAATCCCACTGAAGCTTTGTTTGAAGCACTTGACGTGATAACAGTTGCTGGCATACTTTGGTTAATACGTATTTGAGTGGCACTATTATTTGTTTAACAAACTCTTGCACCATTAAACCACATTATGCTATAAAGCAATCCAGCAAAACACATTTGTGCACATGAGAACATTGATTTGTATAAACTCATGCACAGATTGTTGGCAGCAGGCCTTAGATGTCATTTCCAAACACAGATGAATTTGAATGTTTGACCCTTTAGTGACACCAGTAGGGAAAACCATCAGCCACTAGTCAAATCTTCTTTCAGCTTATTTCCTGGTTCTCAGGGGTTGCCACAGCGGATTTTACAGTTTCCATCGGTACCCTGTGAGGGCACAGCACCGATGGCAGCCGTTGTTAACCCAGGCCTTGACCGATGCAGTATGGTCTTGTCAATCTGCACACTGATTTGGCAAAAATTTACGCCAGATGCCCATCCTGACACAACCACTAACCCTATGGACGGGGGGCACAGGTAAAGCGCTGGATGCCATTCCAGTATGCATGAACGTGCGCCCATGCCTATCACCTGATCAGCCACCAGCCAAATACTGGTAAATAATACTTGTGGCTGATAAATTAGGCTACTCTGCCAGACATCTGTGTTTGCCAAATAATAATTTTTTTAGACACTGTTCTTGAAAGCTTGTCATCTGGAAAACTGGTGAAAGTTCTTAATGAATTTAGGTTATGAAATGCAGACCACTTTTGTCTATGAATTAATCAAGAGTTGACCCAGCTGCAGGAACATGCCGTCTTCCCTCTGGTGAAGTCATCTCTTTCCGTCACTCTGTTTCTTTCTCTCTCTCTCTCTCTCTCTCTCTCTCTCTCTCTCTCTCTCTCTCTCTCTCTCTCTCTCTCTCTCTCTCTCTCTCTCTCTCTCTCTCTGTGTTAAAGGATAAGTTAAGTGTTTTTGAAGTTAGGCCCTATTTGTCAATAGTCTGACATTATAGCAGTCAATAGAGTATAATTTCCCCCATCCATGCAGTACTGAGAAAGTTAGCAGAGTAGCATATGTCAATATCATGATCCGATGTATTTTAAGGGGGCAGCTGTGAAAGAACCTTGAAAAACCATGTCCGTGTCCTTTAAGAATGTGAGAAGCTACAGTATGGTCATAATGATCTTTGCATATTTGTTGGTTTTCAGAATTAATCTGAATTGACAGTAATGATATGTTTGAATAAGAACAATTTTTCGTTGATGACACAGTACCTTTCAATCAGGCGTAAACTTTCGCCCTGTACGTGGAAGCATTTGGCGACTGAGACGGAAGTTGGTTGAATTAGCTAACTGACATCTAGTGTGCTTCTTGTTTACTAACTGCTCATAGAAAATGGTCCGCACATTTGCTGTGCACCATTGTGGTGATGAAATGACAAAATAGCAGTCCACAGTTCCATTCCAGTCTGCTCAGACTTTCATTTCAGGACCCTGAATAATTGAAGCTTTGGCTGCTAGTGATACAAGTAGACATCCACACTCCTGTGAAAAATCTACATTGTGCCAATTATCAGGTTTGCAATGAACATATTGATTACATTCCAGAAACTACCAAGGACTGAGGACAACCACCCAAATGTAAACACCTGAGGAAGTCCGCTGTTCCTCATGTCCAGCGTATACAAAGTCCATCAGCTGTTGTTGTGAGTTTGTAATTCATTATGACAGACATTATTCTCCCTAATATTTTATGGGTTTGGTCTCTAAACTGTGGCAAACTGAGCCAGCCCCCTGGGGATTTAAACATGCTGCAGATGTAGCCAGTATACCTTATTAACCAATGTAACTTTCAATAAGATTTTCAGTTTTTGCCTCTTTTTTTTCTTCATTAGAGTATATGAAGGCACTTGAGACAATACTGTGAGCGCTCTGTTTTCTAGAAGGCCATACAAATGGATTTTGAGGTTCTTTCATAGCTACCTTGTTAGAATGAATGGGACCATGATATTATACTCTGCTAACTGCCTCAGTACTGCACTGATTGGTGAAATCATGCACTTTATTGACCACCATTATGCCAGACTGTTGACAAACATAGTTTAAAAAAAAAACCCAAACCAATCCCTAAACTATATCTAGCATCTCCCTCCCTTAAAATATGTTCAAACTGCAAGCCTTGGTGCTCAATTCCGTCTTTTTTTTCACAATTCTGATCTTTTTTTAACTTTATATATATATATATATATATATATATATATATGTGGCCAGTATGTGGTAAAATTCCTATATTGACTCTCGTGCAAAAACATGTGGACATCACACACAGCACCATCACACTGAAATAAACAAACATGGAGGCCATGGAAGTCGGCTTTTATGGTTTGATTTAAAGTTTAGACCTGCAAACTTCACTGTTTTTATTAAAGAACATGTTGTCCATGTGCACCTTTGTAGATCGAAGAATTTTTAATCTGTAGAAGGGGTGGTTGGGGCTCTGTTGCTTGCTAGCAACTCTGTCAATTCTATGGGCGTGTCTCAATACCGAGCACTCCAAATGCGAACTAGTGTTCTTGAGGAGTATGTGCTTGGCAAATTGAATTAGCGAGTACAAACTCACAAGATCACAGCAAGCGTGGCGTAGTTTGAGATCAGCAGGACTTGCTGGTATTGTGCAATACTGAGCTAGCAAGGCCTCGTAGCTCCAACAAGTCAAGTCAATTTTTTCAAATTGGTATTGCTTAGTACTTATGTTTTCCTGTAAAATATCCAAACATTAGGGACAGATGCTATCGAATGCTGTGAAAATCCATATGAGTCCAATCATTCACCTCTGGATTACTTGCTGAGATGACTCACTCTACAGTTGTATTCACGCTATATTCATCAACAGTATGAAAAATCAGAAAGTAAACCTATGATTTTATGGGTCTGATTAAAAAAAACAAACAAAACAAACTCCCAATTATCCATGGTTTTTGCAGGGCTGTTCTAAAGCCCAACTAAATCAGCTGAACTCAATGAGATGACCTTTTAGAAGTCATAAAAGGGTTCTGAACGAGCTTGGGTTTCCCACAATGTGACAGAGTGATGGGCGGCACGGTGGCGCAGTGGTTAGCGCGGTCGCCTCGCAGCAAGAAGGTCCTGGGTTCGAGCCCCGGGGTAGTCCAACCTTGTTCGGTCATCCTGGGTCGTCCTCTGTGTGGAGTTTGCATGTTCTCCCCGTGTCTGTGTGGGTTTCCTGCGGGGGCTCCATTTTCCTCCCACAGTCCAAAGACATGTAAGTTAGGTGAATCGGCCATACTAAATTGTCCCTAGGTATGAATGTGTGTGTGTCGGCCCTGTGATGGCCTGGCGGCCTGTCCAGGGTGTCTCCCCGCCTGCCACCCAATGACTGCTGGAATAGGCTCCAGCATCCCTGCGACCCTGAGAGCAGGATAAGCGGTTCAGATAATGGATGCATGGATGGACATTGAGTGATGAAAAATCGCATGAAATTGCATACGTTCTAATTTGACTGTCCAGACAGAGGTTGCATTGCCAAAAATCAGGCTTATCAGATTTAGGACCACATATGGAAGTGGTCCAAAACTGGAATCTAAAATATCAGATTCCAACTGTTTTTTGCTGTTCACACATATTTGGTGCACTTTTCTCTGCAGCATGAATGTCTTATATTCTCTGTATTGGCTCATAGTTCAGGCGGTTTATTTACACAGCGGCGAAACACAGAGGCACAGTGATAAGAGAAAATGTGAAAAGAGAAGATAAATAAAGCTGGACCAGGGAGATTGGAAAAACAAAAACTAAACATCTTTATCAGGTCAGAAAAACATATCACTGCAAAACAAATAAACAAAAAAAACAAGACCACCATGACAACAGAGAGAAAAGAGGTTGAAAAAATTAGTGTGTTATGAGCAGAAGTAGATTGAATAATTGGCATCACATTTTTGTGATTTATCTTCCGGCTGTTATCCAGAGTGGCGTAGAAGCAACCACAAAATTGAGAGCCTGCGCCTTAGTTCCGCTTAACTTGCATGACTTTCCCCTGGTTTCAGGACTACTGGATATGGAGTGCAAGTTGGCATGACTAGAAAGTGCATATGACTAGAGCTTGTCTAAACAAGCCTAGTTATGTAATAAAAGTGAAGGATTCTGAAAACTGGTTGGTCACCATACCATTTTTGGTGTTCTGGAAGAGTTCAGTAAAAATTAGCGTAGGGCCTAAAGATCTGCTGGATGACAGCAGCTCTGCTTGTTCTCGTTCTGCTGAATGACAGAAGCTAAACAGGTATGGGCTTGGCTAGTACTTGGATGGGAGACCGCCTGTGAAAATTGACTTGTTGCTGGTAGTGGTGTTATTGGGCCAGTAGGGGAAGTCTTCCCCTCTAATCCTAATAAAAAAAAAAGAAAGAAAAAAAGCCCCAGTGCAATGACGGGGACAGTGTGCTGCAGGAGATGCCGTTCTTTAGATGAAAAGTTAAACCAAGGTCCAGACTCACTGTGGTCATTAAAGAGTCCATGGCACTTATCGCAAAGAGTAGGGGTTCCCCTGGTGTCCTGGCAAAAATTCCCTGGCTTTCTCCATCTGGCCACCTAATCATCCTCCAGCGTTATTCCGTCAATGATTCCTTCCTCTCCACCTCAAGCTGAGGTGTGGTGAGCGTTCTGGCACAAAAATGGCTGCCATGCATCACCCAGGTGGTGCTACACATTGGTGGTAGTTGAGCTGAGTTTCCCTCCTTCACTGTGAAGCACTTTGGACACTATATAAATGTAATCCATTACCCTTTGGCAGACACTTGATCACAGCATGTTTTTCAAATTGGATATCTGTCTTCTTCTACAACCTGGTAATTTTTTAGATATCCAAACTGCTCCCACAGTGCCGATTTAAGGTGGTTTTTGGTGAATACAAGACTGGGATGTCATATCCTGCAGTTGTTTTCACAGCATGTCTCCTTTCTTTTTTCTTTTTTTTTGGATTTTTTTCCCCCCTCTTCTTCTCCCCAATTGTACTTGGCCAATTACCCTATTTTTCGAGCCGTCCCGGTTGCTGCTCCACCCCCTCTGCCGATCCGGGGAGGGCTGCAGACTACCACATGCCTCCTTCGATACATGTGGCGTCGCCAGCCGCTTCTTTTCATTTGACAGTGAGGAGTTTCACCAGGGGGACATAGCGTGTGGGATGATCACGCTATTCCCCCAGTTCCCCCTCCCCCCTGAACAGGCACCCCAACCGACCAGAGGAGGCACTAGTGCAACGACCAGGACACATACCCACATCCGGCTTCCCATCCGCAGACAGGGCCAATTGTGTCTGTAGGGACACCTGACCAAGCCAGAGGTAACACGGGAATTCGAACCAGTCATCCCTGTGTTGGTAGGCAACAGAATAGACTGCCATGCTACCCGGACGCCATGTCTCCTTTCTTTAACCAACAATGGAGTGGGTTGTTGGATTAGCCTGCCAAGGCACACCACACACAAGCACATGACTCACACAAATTTTTTTACATGGCAATGTCGAACACAATGTTGAGTGAATATCATAGTGTCTAAAATTCCAATGGTATGGAAACCGTGACTTTTTAATCAAAGTTACATTGAAACCAGTAAACATTTCTAGTCAATACATATTGCAATTTTGCAAAATCACAATATGATAGACAAAATATTGTGATTCTGTATTATGACTGTTTACATTTCCTTCCCC
Organism: Lampris incognitus; assembly: GCF_029633865.1. NCBI lineage: Eukaryota > Metazoa > Chordata > Actinopteri > Lampriformes > Lampridae > Lampris > Lampris incognitus. The sequence continues at coordinate 104,647,208 of NC_079211.1, forward strand.
ATTTATCTACAGTAAAATGTAAAAACTGCAATAATCCAGAGAAAATGTTCATGTAAATGAACATGGATTTATGTGCTATAAAAATATAAAACATGAGCATGCTTTCTTGAGTAAACATTCAATGCTTCTGAAAGAGAAGAGCAAGCACCAGAGAAACAAAAATGCTCCCTCTTAAAATTCACTGATTTGGGCCACTAATGTGCGCAAAATTTTTTTTCCTGTATCTGCGTGTGCGTGAATGTGTGTGTTTTTGTGTGTGTGCGTGTTAATGGACGCATGTGATGGGAAGGCCGCTGCGGTGTATTACCAAGATATTTGCATGCATTTGGTTTTGAGATCTGAAAATTGAAAGAAAGGAAGAAAGAGAGACACATGAGCGGTGTCTTATTTATGAATGAACCATTATTAAAACCTCAGAAATCTGCAGGGCTCACACTGGCGTATCCATGTGTCTTATAGCCAGAGGTGGAAAACTCCGCTTCAGAAAGTAGAAGTACTAACCATGTATTTGCTCCACCCATGCACTAAACCAGCTGATTCTAATTAGCACAACACTTCAGCCAGGTAAGAGAACTAATTAGTGAAATCAGCTGGTGTAGTCCTTGGGTGGAGCATATACATAGTTAGTACTTCTACTTTCTGAAGCCGGGTTTTCCACCTCTGCTTATAACCTACATAACAAATGTTGAAAGTGTAAGTAGCCTACAGCGCTACAATATTAACTGGGTGTGTGTGTATGGGCAGATATTGGATTGCGTACAGATTATATGTGTTACCTGTTGGTTGTGATGTTGCCAACTTGGAGAAGTGGTCCAATTGTGTTTCTCCTAGCATGGCAGAAAGCCATGGGCTGGCTCTGATTGCAGGCACCAGCATCATCTAGAGTTCAGAGGAGTTCTGTACAGGTACAGGTGGACAAGCATGTCTATGATGTATGTAGACTACCAGGTCTACCCCTGTGCATTTGATCATGGTAGCATAATCAGGGGGAAGCCAGGAATCTACTACTACTAATTTCGGCTGTTCTCATTAGTGGTTGCCACAGTGGATCATCCATTTCAATCTCTTCCTGTCTTCTACATCTTCCTTTGCCACGCCAGCCACCTGCATGTCCTTCCTCACCATATCCATAAACCTCCTCTTTGGCCTTCCTCTTTTCCTCTTGCCTGGCAGCTCCATCTTCAGCATCCTTCTCCCAATATACCCAGCATCTCTCCTCTGCACATTTCCAAACCATCTCAATCTTGCCTCTCTTGCTTTGTCTCCAAACCGTCCAAGCTGAGCTGTCCCTCTTATATACTCATTCCTAATCCTGTCCTTCTTCGTCACTCCCAATGAAAATCTTAGCATCTTCAACTCTGCCACCTCAATCTCTGCCTCCTGTCTTTTCGTTAGTGCCACCGTCTCCAAACCATACAACATATAGCTGGTCTTACTACCATCTTGTAGGCCTTCCCACTGGCACCCTTCTGTTGCAAATCACTCCTGACATTCTTCTCCACCCAATCCACCCTGTCTGCACTCTCTTCTTCACTGCTCTTCTGCACTCCCCGTTACTTTGAAACGTTGACCCCAAGTATTTAAACTCATCCACCTTCATTGTCTATACTCCTTGCATCTTCACCATTCCTCTGTCCTGTTCCCACATATGTATTCTGTCTTGCTCCTACTTTCATTTCTCTTCTCTCCAGTGCATACCTCCACATTTCCAGGCTCTTCTCAACTTGCACCCTATTCTCGCTACAGATCACAATATCGTCAGCGAACATTATAGTCCATGGAGATTCCTGCCTTATCTCGTCCTTCAACCTGTCCATCACCATTGCAAACAAAAAAGGGCTCAGAGCCAATCCTTGATGTAATCCCACCACCTTGAACCAATTCATCATTCCTGCCGGACATCTCACCACTGTCGCACTGCCCTCATACATATCCAGCACCACTCTTACATACTTCTCTGCCGCCCCCGAATTCCTCATACAATACCACACCACCTCTCTCGGCACCCTGTGATATGCTTTCTCTAAATCCACAAAGACGCAATGTAACTCCTTCTGACCCTCTCTATACTTACATGAAACCGTACTGCTGCTCGCTAATCATCACCTCTCCTCTTAACCTAGCGTCCACTACTCTTTCCCATATCTTCATGCTGTGGCTGATCAACTTTACATCTCTGCAGTTACTACAGCTCTGCACATCACCCTTATTCTTGAAAATCAGTACAAATATGCTTCTTCTCCACTCCTCAGGCATCCTCTCACTTACCAAGATTGTGTTAAACAATCTTCTTAAAAACTCCACTGCCATCTCTCCTAAGCATCTCCATGCCTCCACAGGTATGTCACCTGGACCAACTGCTTTTCCACTCTTCATCTTCTTCATAGCTGCCCTCACTTCCTCCTTGCTAATCCACCGCACTTCCAGATTCACTATCCCCACATCATCCAACCTTCGCTTTATATTATTAACACTACACTAACGGTGTTTCTCAAGACATGCTGAAAATCAAAGGAAAGAAATATCAGGCCACTCATTTTATTTAATTTATTTTCTGAACTCAACCACAATCTGTTGCAGAGGTGGGTGGTTTACTAAGTATTTGGAAAGCAGCAGGGATGCACCGATATGCATACAAATATAATTTTGTGGTCTGATACTGTCCTCATGTACTCATAACCATAATCGTAAAACTACTCCGATACAACCACACCAGATACCACTTTACGATGTGACGTTAACCTTTCGTCAGTTGAGCACGTAGGTGGAGGAGGAGCAATGTCAGCAGTTGGGAGATATTTTAGGATAATAGGGTTGGGCGATATGTCAAAATGTTCCTGTCAGCCACAGTCAGCCCAACAATCGCCGATTGCCAATATATCGCCCCCTGCGGGCGCACCGACCATTTTCCGTAAATGCAATCAAGGAAGAGCTCATTGTGAAAAAAAATACAAAATCCCCTATTCGAGATTATTTTGATTTTAAACTGGATGCAACCGGTGAGCCGAAGGACCTAAATGAAATGATTTGCTGTCTTTGCAAATGAGTAGCGCTGGCAAAAGATTAATTAATGTCCATCAATGTGAAAACCTAATTTTACTGAAACATTACAGCTTATAAGCTATTCTTCTTCAAATACACAAAATAAATCACCTGGAGATCTTTGCTAAACAATAAGCTGTAAAGACAGGCTCAACAGCTGTCCGACATGATTTAGAAAACAAAAAAAAGTCCGATGGCGTCAGAGACAAACGTTTCCACTTGCAGCCTCCACATGAACAAACAGGTGGGGATAACCTAACTATGCTATTAAATGGTCAGGGTGCACAACTTTACATAGTTTTTGGTCTAGTTCTCAAATATGATTTATGAATTGAAGTTTTTCCAAGCCGACAACAACCACTAAAGATGGCTTAATTGTCATTTAGTCACTGCCCTGTTGTGTGAAATGTTGGAAATCAGTGCAACAACAACGTGCATACAGCCCAGCTCCAACTACCAGTTCCTATTCGTGCATGCTTTGAATTGCACTTTACAGGTTAATTATTTAGTGAGTTGAATACTCGAGGAGGCACACCATTAAATTAGCAAAATAAAAGGACAAAAATCACGCAAAAAATAATCGCACAAATAGAAAAAACCCATCGATTGGACTCAGCCAATTGCCAATTGCCGATATATTCGTCCAGTTGCCTGAACTTGTAGGATAAGTGATGATGACAAAAGTAGAGCAGACTGCAAACTAAAAAAATGTCAAGAGGAGAGGTCAAAAATAGCTCTTTTAACACAAGCAATTTGATAAAACATCTAACGATCCAACACAATGCCGAGTTCAAGGAGTTTGCTAATACTAGCAGCGGCAAACAGCAACAACCAACTTTGCAGCAAATACCGGAGAAGTGAGAGAAAATGTCCGGAGACAACCCATGTGCAATAAAAATAACAGAAGCTCTTACCCAGTGCATTGTGCTTGATGACCAGGCCGTTGTCAGTTGTAGATAATATGGATTTCATCATCTTTTCAGTGTATTGCAGTTGAAGTATTAAATTCCCAGCCTTAACCACATCACAGAAACAGTACTACCAAAGCTGCATGACTTTGTAAAAAAGCACATCAACAGCCTGTTGCAGTACATTTTCAGCCTTCAGCTTCACCACTGACATTTGGACTAGCAGTGTCAGCCCAATGTTTCTCATCAGTTTAACTGCACAATGGATTGATGAGGATTTTACTCCCCAGAGAGTAATTCTACAAGAAAAGCAATTTCGGGGTTCGCACACTGGCCAAGCCATAGCAGGTGTGTTTGATGATGTGCTTCAGACATGGGGCATTCTGAAAAGATTATTTGTGTTGTGCTCCGGGAAAACGCCAAAAACATAATCAAGTTCATGAGTGATACTGGACTCCCTAGCCAAAACACCCTCCAGCTGGCTGCTAAATACGGTGTTTTGGCTCAGAGAAGTGTAGTTGATGCAGTGGCAGTCGAACATAAAATAGTTGGACATTTTCAACATTTCGCCTTAGCCTACTCGTGCCTGGAAGACATTCAGATGCAGCTCAACATGCATATAACATGCATATAAGAAGACTCCAGCAAGATGTGCAGACCTGCTGGAACAGCACGTACTCCATGCTACAGTTTGTCATCGAGCAGAAGCGGGCTCTTGGAATATTTGGGTCCAAATATGAGCTCCCCAACAATCTCACCACTCACCAGTGGACACTTCTAGTAAAGACTCTATCTGTTCTTGTTCTGTTTGAGGAGTTAACCCGAAAAGTGAGCTCCTCTGATGCTTTGGCATCAGATGTGATCTCAGCTGTGACCGTGCTTCAGAGACTTTTGACCAAAGGAACTGACGAGGACCATGGCATCAAAACAATGATTGGAACCTTAGCTGCAGCTGTCAAGAGACGGTTCACTGACACAGAAAAAACTCCACTCTGTACTTGATCTGAGGTAAAGTGTGTGTGTGTGTGTGTGTCTGTCTGTCTGTCTGTCTCTGTCTGTGACTGCTGAGCATGTGGGAAAGGGAAGGATGAAAAGAAAACTTTGTCATTATGAACAACCAAAAACTTTTTACTATTTAACTTTTACATAATCAATTTACTTTATTAAGTCATTTGAAGGCAATATACTGACATTCATTCTAACAATTTCAGGCTAGCTTTCCTGTTACCAGCTAAAATATTATTTTCTCTGTTTGAGTTAGAAAGATAATTTTTCTCTCAAACATCAACACTGCCACAGAGTCCAAAGAGACAGTGATGATGCAGAATTTTTCTGGAGGAGAGGCAGACAAGCAGGGGGGTCTGGGGGAACCACCTGCCAGAAAGCTATGCAAGGCCTAGGCCAGCAGCAGTCTGGACAGTGTGTTTGATGAGATAGCAGATGAGCAAACATCAACATCACTGAGCAGTGCACCAGTGGCTGCTGCCATTCAGTTAGAGACATACCTTGGCAAGACCACAACTTCTTGGGAAGACAAACCACTGCACTACTGGGGGGTTAACAAAGTGTGGTTTCCCACTCTGGGCCAAATGTCATGCAGATACCTCTTGGTACCATGCAGTAGTGTGGAAAGTTAAAGGCTGTTTAGCTCGCTGTCACATATCATAGATGAAAACAGAAACAGGCTGACAGCTGATAAGGCAGAGACGCTTCTTTTCCTCAAAAAAAAAAACCTGCCTCTCACTTTTCTGATAAAGCCTTAGTCCTCACAGACAGCGCTAACATGATATAGCATATCATTTCAGATGTTCTGCTACAGAGGAAATCTGTGGTACTGAAATCTTCTCCTGGATCGCCACCTTGTCATGGTGGAGAAGCTTGCGTGTACTAATGATCCCAAGAGCTATGCCGTCCGGAGCTTGACTCCTGGTAGGGTCACCCAAGGTGGATAGGTCAAGGTGGAGGTTCCAGACGAAGCGCAATCCAACAAAGACCTCAACGGTGGAACTGGTGAAAGACCATGCCAGTGAAGGCGGATGAAGGCTGCAACAGAGAGTGGTCCCCGGTTGCCATGGTTCTCCATGCTACTGGACTCTGGCCACCCCCTAAAAAGGACCGTGTGGTGGCTGCAGGCGCATCAGCCTCTCCGCGTAAAAAGCTGTAATGTGCAGGCGTCCTCCCGCAAGGATACTGACAAGGACCTAGAGGGATTACAGTCATACTCGACCCCGAGTGACCGCTGATGATGATGGTACTGAAATCCACTGAATGTGTTACAGGTTACACTTAAGTGAAATGTGTGGCAGTGCCATTTTTGTTCAGGAAAACACAAAGTTGAATGTTAAAATGTCAGCAGCAGCATCATGTTGTATACTTAATTTGTTACAGTCAGAAAGTGAGGAACATCTGATGAAAATAAAACATGTTTTCAAAGCCACTGTTTAGAACTGTAGTGGTATTATTAAGTACTCATATATCGGTACTCTATCGGCAAGCACCCAAATGTAAGTACTTGAACTTGGTCTGAAAAAAAGTGCTATCGGTGCATCCCTAGAAAGCAGGACAGAGTGATTGGAACTATTATCTCTAATCTGAATTTTAGAGATATTAGTTGTGTTCCTTTCAGATGAGTGGCCTAGGCTTGGTGGCATTTATACATTCAGGCTGAAAGACAATATTTGTATGAAAACATGTTGTACCAGAGCTATTGTTTTTTGTTTTTTTTTCATGCCTTATTCAGCAGCCACCAGCCCATCCCTGCTGTCCATTATCCACACCAGTTTGGCTCTGCTCAGCCAGTTAATCTGATATTAATACACACACCAGTCAACTAAGGAGGTTCTAAGTTGGGAACAGACCTAGTGTCCAACCAGTTGTGTTGTGTCAACTCATTTTTAATCCATTCAAACCATTTTGTCTTTCCATTACGTAAAGATCCTAAATCAGAATCAGAAATACTTTATTCATCCCTGATGAGAAATTGGGTAAAGATAAAGATATCATTTTCATTTTATCGACTTTGATATTATACTAAAAATGTTATCTCCCCCTGTATTATGTAGATTAGTGGCTGGACAGACTGGTAAGGTGGTCTGTTTCCTGCCCTCAAAGAAGATGTACTATACATCATACATCACAGAAAAACTGAGAGTGTAAGTCACACTTACATCCTTTTATTCTTGGCAGTGGAACCAGACATCATATGACTAGAAGTACCAGCAGAGGCAAAGCAAGGCAGGACACAAAGGGAAGATTGTCTAGTTTGTTAGTAGCATGACAGGGCACTAGCTTCTTTTTTTATCCATCATATCAAACTGAGTTGTCACCACTAAAACTGACCAGTATTTAGTTAGTGTTTGATAGCTGAGGTTAACACGTACCGCTGGTTTACTGGAAGTCTGTGAAAATGATGCCAGGCTTAGAAGAGTGCTCAGTTCCAGTAAACCCATCTAGCTCTTCCTGATTTTTTTTTTCTCTGTCTGGCTGGCTATAGGGCTTTTCAGGCTACAGTTAATCTCTCTTGCCTTTTTCAGTCATGATGTACAGGTTCTACTGCCAGACAGGACCCTGTAGATTTCCACATTCTATGTGCAGGCATCAGTCTCTCCTTCATTAAAGCCTAAGTAGGAATCTACAGTTACTACTTCTCTCTTCTGAACACCAACACACGTGACCCCCCCCACCCCCCTTTGTCAACCCAAACTTGCCCCCAATTACAGCATTGTCCCAGCAAATTGGAACGATGGGCCGAGATCAACGACCCAAGAGCTAAATTTAAATCTCACTCTTGAGCCCCCCCTTTACCTGCCGTATATAGCACAGTTCAGGCGAAGGAAGCCAAGAAAGGCAAGAAATGTCCTGGAGTCTCTCAAGCGCAAGGGGAAACCCAATCCCCCCATGATGGGTGTGAGTTGTCTGAAGGAGTTGCACTCCATTTTAAAAATAGGCTTAGCCTCTTTTCCAAAAAAAAAAAAGAAAGAAAAAGATCCATCCCGACTTGGTGTGTTGTTAAGTGATAGGCTGTAGCCAGTGCCCTGGAGATCATTTCCATGATGGGCCACAATGAGATTTCTCCAAGTGAAGTTTTGCAGGATTATTTAATTACTAAAACATGCTTATTGTTTCGTTCTTCTCATTATGGTCATTCTTGTCAATGTTTCCTTTAAGTGAACATAAATCCACACAGGACAGAAAACCGACTGTGTTTCTGGCCGAATTTATTAATTCATTGCAAAATTCCCCCGCCACCGTCCACTATACAAGCCCATATAAGTTTTGGATGAAGTAGACTCTTGAATGTGATTGATTACCTGCCAGACTGGCTGGTGGGGTAGACAAATTTAGCTGCAACAGCCGAATATATAACGCCAGCATTTGGCTTGTGGCTGGTGATCGTTTCTCACCCTGCTCCCCCAGCCTCGAGAAATGATTGGCTTATAATAGGAATTTATAAACCACGTCAAGACGAGAACTCCCAGACAGACTTTTGAGTGAGGGCCAAAAGTCATTTGGCTTTAGACCACTCATCACTGTATAGTAAATTAAATACACAGTGGTTATTCGTCACTAAAACAGCACAGCAGTTTAGAAAGAGTCATTTCCTAAATTTATTAATTGTTTTATATATTAGTAACCCATCATTGAGATTAACTTTTGAGATTATTTGTATTGCACATTAACTGCAAGGAGGCCCAACTGATGTGGATACCAAACTTAAAGACAATGAGAAAACTCAGTCCTTAACGAAATCAGTTTTGTGCCAAAACATGTGGAAGGTTTACAATGAAAGCCATCTGGTACCAAATCTAGCCATTGCATTCCGTCTTTGGTGGTTGAACAATCCCTGCGCTTTGCTCTCATTCTCAAAAGAAATTGTTTTTAAAAGTCATACTTTGCTTTCTTTTCAGTACCAGAGGTTATAAGAGCTGGTCTGGTAAAAAGTTAGATGAGAGACCCTTGAATTTTGTGTGACATTCTGTGCAATATAAAAACGTTGTCTCTACTATCACAGCACAACAGAGGCAGGATAATTGCATAATGGACATTGCTGTAGGTGTTATGATTTCCCCTGTTCATTGTATTTTTATCCAGACAGATTCCTCAATGGCAATTAAAGTGTCTGCCTCCTAGTAAGTTGCTGGCTAACTTAGCAAGATGAAGGATATAGGCTTTCAGTTAAGCCATGCTCAGCAAGTAGGCTGACTGATCTGATCTGTGATTAGGTTTGGACAATTGAATGGGGAAAAAAGCTTTTCCCATTATTCCTGCTATTATTTTTCCCAGATTTTTCCCAAATTTAGTGTTAATTTTGAAGTTTAAGGTTGGATTTGTGTATAGATAAATGAGCACACACACACACACACACACACACACACACACACACACACACACACACACACTCACTCAACAGTACACACGTATGTGCTTGTTGAACATCTCATTCCAAAACCATGGGCATTAACGTGGAGTAGGTCGCCTCTTGTCAGCCTCCACTCTTTTGGGGAGGCTTTCCACTAGATTTTGGGAAATGGCGGTGGATTCACGCCCGTTCAGCCACAAGAGCATCAGTGAGGTCAGGCACTGGCGTTGGGGACAAGGCCTGGTTCACAGTCGGTGTTTCAGTTCATCCCAACTATGTTTTATGGGGTTGAGGGTCAGGACTCAGTCAAGTTCTTTCACAGCAAACTCGACAAACCATGTCTTTATGAACCTCGCTTTGTGTGCAGAGCATATGCTGAAACAGGAATGTGACTTCCCCAAACTGTTGCCACAAATTTGAAAGTACAGACTTCTCTAGAATGTTATAGTATGATGTCTTGATACATGCTCAATAATCCAGGTAAGAAAATCAAAGAAGGTTGAATCAGTTCATCTAGATACAATGTTTATTGACAGATACGTTTCATCACTCAACTAAGTGGCATCTTCAGTCTGTGACATCTTCAGTCTGTGACTTAAGATGTCACTTAGTTGAGTGATCAAACATAACTGTCAATAAATGTTGTATCCAGATGAACTGATTCAACCTTCTTTGATCATTGTATGATGTGTCTTTAATATTTCCCTTCACTGGCAGTAAGGTGCCTAAACCATGAAAAACAGCCCCAGACCATTAATCCTCCTCAACCAAACTTTAAGGTTGGCAGTATGCACTCGGGCAGGAACTAGCCAGGCAGATTGGTTCATCAGACTGCCAGATAGTGAAGTGGTATTTATCACTCCAGAGACTGTGTTTCCACTGCTCCAGAGTCCAATGGCAGTGTGGTGTGTTTTACATCACTCCAGCCAACACTTGGCATTGTGCATGGTGAACTTAGGCTTATGTGCTGCTGCTTGGCTATGGAAATCCATTTCATTAAATTCCTGTAGGGGCTGCCCTGTCTGTAGCCTACAATACCCATAATTCCCTGCTCAACCTCACAGATATTCTCCACCCATCTTCTCACCTTTCACTGTAACTGTATTGGTTACAGCAGTACTCTTAAGTGATGACGCAAGTTCGTCCTTAAAACCATGGCAGAATTGAAATTTTCTCTCTGGCGGTGGAGTTGTTCTCCCTTGCAGTGGATTCTACATGCACAAAAGAGATACCCCTCTTCTGCAGAATAAAGCACACAGAACAAAAGACCACATTGTATTTACATTACCACAGTCACCGGCTTTATTGTAACATAACCTAGTCTTGTTCATCCACAAACCAGTGGTTATAACCAGTTAACTTTTCCTGCAAGCAATGCAGAAGAAGAAAGAATCCAATTTATTTTGTCATTGTACAGTTGCAATGAAAATTGTTCTCTGAATTTAGCCCATCCTATTGTATAGGAGCAGTGGGCAGGTGCAGCGCCCGGGGACCAACTCCAGTTCTTCTTTCCATTGCCTTGGTCAGGGACACAGACAGGAGTGACCCCTTGTTGACAGCTATGGCTACTATTTCAATTTTCCTTAAACGGGATCCTGAGTTCTCAGTGGTTGGTGTTGAGTTGGCTGAATGTAAATTATAAACATCAGAATAATAGAACGTTCAGGACAACGAATAATTAAAAAATAACATTTATTCTCCGGTAAGCTATTGTTGTTCTTATGTCTTTCCTTCTCTCTATGTATCGGAACAGTATTACTTATCCAAGAACCAAATCCCTCTTATGTTATCACATCAACATACTGTCAAAAAGAATAACCCTCTGGAATTGCAAACCAAATACTAGAATACAGAACTGAAAAGCTACCAAATATATGAAGTGAACGCCTTAATAATTAACCTTGACCTAGTAATGAATTTGTAATATCAGACAAAGTCCTGAATAAAAGTCTCCAAATAAACAGTTCAACTCAGAGCAATTGTGAGCTATATTACCAAGCGCTTGGATTTTTAAACGATAGGGCCCATATGTTGGTGCACAAAAAAAAAACAAAAAAAACCAACAACAACAACAATGGAACAAACTCCCAATAGGAACACGGTGATAGTCAGTGTTTGAATAGTCTCCTCTTACTCACACGACCACACAAACGATTCACGAGTGGTCTGTGGGTGGGTAGATGATGCAACAGGGTAGCGTTGATGAATGCCACAAGGTCCATGCTGATCATGAAGGTCCGGCACTAACTAGCTAATTAGCTTCAGTGAAATCCTCTAGTCTCCAGTTTCCATGCAGAAACTACGGCTGGTGTTTATAGATGACTGTCCCCATGACAGTTCTGGCAAAACATCCACACTTGATAGTTAGACTATACACTTTCAGAAAGCTAGCTAAGAAAAATAACACGGTAAGCAAAATAGCTAACATTAAGCTAACTGGCTGTTGGCTAGCCAACTTCCACGGCAAACTGAGGAAGAATGAGTTGCGAAATGTCGAGATGCACAGGACTTGAAGCTGTTACAATACAATACTTGTGCAAATCCTTAGAAGTATTTCAGTCCACAAAATATTACCCGCTTCGACACTAAACTCAGTTTCTACCAACGAAGCGATAACTCAGCAAACTCCCCTGCCATGTTCCGGTACCTCCCCCTGCTGGTATGTCTGTCTTGCCCACAATTGTAGCAAAAGATTCCTGGCGGCAGAGGTCTGGACATTCTCACTCTGGAAGACGCATCCTGAGTAGTGGCTTCTGACGCTTGCTTTACGAACCCTGTCCTCGCTGTTGAACGTTCAGGGGTAGGAGTCACTGGAGCAACACTCAACAGTCTTGCCACCTGCGAAGACAATTCCTTCACTTAATTTTCTAGGCTGTTCAACTCAGACGTGACTGAGGCTTACAGTACAGTAGTGGCAGTGATGGTAGCAGCAGTTTTCACGTCTTCTCTGGTGCTGATCCAAATTTTCTTCCTCTCTTACATCACGCATCAGCTGAGAGAAGGAAGGGGTATTCTCCAGGGTGTGGCTCAGCCTTACGTGCAGTGCAACCATGTCCTGAGTGAGTGCACCCTTGACGAGCTGTTTCATCCGCGCTCGATTCATGCCTCTGGGCGCACGCGCTTCCGATGGCCTCACGGTCTCACCATCCCACTTCTGACACCAATGTCCAATGTACAATGATGAAATAAAGTGGCTTTCTTTTCTTCTTCAACTGCCTGAGATCAAGGATTGGGCAAAAGCCACCATCCTTGCTTGGAACAAGAAAATATGTTGAGTAGAACCCTCTCAATTGAAACAAACATTTTACATATTCAATGGTGCCTTTCCTTAGAAGCACTGAAATTTCCTGCCTGAGAGCAAAAGACCTCAGAGGGCCATTGACAACAAGCATTCTGAACCTGGCAAATTTTGGGGGCCGACACTTGAACTTGATGCTGTATCCCCTGGAAAGAGTTGATAACACTCAAGGGTCCAAAACCAGGCCTCCTAATGGCTTAGATGTTGCACGGAGAAACAGCTGGTGCCTGGACTCAGGGAGTCATGTTCGCCTCCGATGACCTTTGGGCAGCCAGTTGATAGGAGCCTCATGTTTGGGTGCGCTATCCTTTGGTGTCCGAAAGGCAAGCTGTTGAGGGACCCATTGGAGGTGGCCCTGCTGAAAAGAGAGGCGACTGGCTTTTAAGAGACTGAGTATTGGGTGCAGGGCAAAGAGTGCTGGTGTGTCTTGGTATAGTCAAAGTTGCCTGGCATAAGTCAGCAAACTGTTGCCTGACTTTGGTCTCTTGTGCACTATGCTCCAAGGCCTGTTGGACTGCATGTCCAAACATCTGGCCTGAATTGACAGGCAGCGTGCGAAGTGTTTTCCTGCGGCCCTCTGCCAAGGGAGACTGGGCAAGCCACACTTGGAGCCAGGCCAAGGTCAGAGTGGACATCACGCTACCAAGCTTTCTGGTCATGAAAGCAAATGCCTGTAGTGAAGCATCACTCAGGCTCTGTGTGGAGGCATCAACTCCAGCAGTCTGGAGAGTATGCAATAGAATAGGGTGAGAAAGAGAGTTTCCAGGATGTCCTATACGAGCTGGTATATCATAGCTCTTGGTAAGGAGGTCATCAGTGATTCTGCACTGCAGGGGTGGACAACAGGCATCTGGTGTAAGGACTTCATCTGGAGATACTATCAGAGAAGCAATGGAGGTATCAATGGCAGGCATTTGGTCTAACCCATATTGGGTGGCATCCTTCGTAACAGTCAAAGCTCTGTAGTCACTCAGTAGGTGGAGGACTTTGGGGTCTGGCCAGCACCTTTGAAGTTCCTCAATGTATGGGACAGAGGGTGGAACCCTGAAGGCAGATGGTTGTGGAGTGTGCTTGAAAAAGGTGCTAGAGGGAGCAGCCTCTACAGGGCAGCACCCAGACCAAGCCATGATATGGCAAAGTAAATTGCTTGCTTAACTGTGGAATGACCAACCTCAGTATTCTTCAGGGACTCTGCTCCTGACCTGTGAGAAGCTGTCATGGGGAGTACTCCCTCTCCAGTGCCTCCTGTTCTCCTGCTTCCTTATCAGTAAAAAGATTCCCAGAGACTGCAATAGACAGTGCATCCTCATCATGTTGGCGATCAACAGAGGGTAAAGTAGCTAGCCCATGACTCTCATCATAAGTCTGGAGTGGCGGGATTCTGAAGTGGCAGTGACAGCAACAGCAGAGGGGCTGCAAGGTTGTAAATTAAGAAGAAAGGCCTTAATATGGACCAACTTCACATATATCAATGGTCACCTGTTGGTTATACTACAACACTTTGGAAAAAAGGCTTTTGCATAATTTGGGGGAATGTAAATATTCAAGTGGGGACACTACACTTAATAACAGTAGATGATTGTGTGTGTGTGTGTGTGTGTGTGTGTGTGTGTGTGTGTGTGTGTGTGTGTGTGTGTGTAAATGTGCTTTCACTTAAAAGAGAGTGGTGTTTGTCTTGCATTTGTCTACTGCATTTCTCTTCCACCATTTTATGTTGACCTGCTGTCAGTCATCTTGTGATTAGGACGTTGTCATTTGGCAAATTCTTAATATCAGTGTTGAAATATATGACTGTGTGTGTTTGTGTCCTGACAGGAGGCTGATGGAGAAGACAGGCTGGGTCTGTCCGGGGAGGCAGAGGGAGAGGCTGACATTGACTCTAAAGCAGAAACTCCAGATCTCCCACCCTCAACAGACACAGACAACACTCCACAGTGTCTCAACAAGGCCCTGGAGGGACTGCCCCCCAGGTGGGTCCGTCCACCTCACCTCAGTCCACACCCAACTCACCTCAATGCCCTGCCGACTTCCACAACAGTCCTTGCCCCCCCCCATCTCAGTGCCCACCCGCCAACTCGTCAGTACCTCAGTACAAATTTAAATTGAGATGTGAAGCACATGACTGAGCTTACTTCCAGTTCATATGAGGGTGTGGAAAATAATTCACTAGGAGACTAGTAAGACGCCTTTGTTTGTCTTGATTCTGAATCTAATGTATGCACACCTCTGGAGAAAACGTCAGGAAAAAGACCTTTGGTTGAGTAGCCATTGTTGTGAAATGGTTATGTTGCCATACATTGTTACCTTTGCATCAGTCTTGCACCACTAATAATAACAAGAATAATAGTAATCATAATAATAATCATCCTCTATTTTATTTACACAGCAATTTTCAGAACCACTTTTACGAAGTGCTTAAAAAAACCCCAATATAAAATCTTGTTGAAGTGAGCTACATTTTGCTGGTGTATAGGCTCTGAGCGTTTTACTGTTCTAAGCAATTTTTTTCCCCCATTTTCCACACACCAACATAATGACAGATCATCTATTTCATGTACATGTACATGGGGGCTAATTGGACCAAAAATAGCTTGAAACCATGTGAGTTATTTGACCATGCTTCACTGCTTGACTTGCCAAATAGGGTTTTTAGATTGGGACTCTAAAACAAATGCTGACTACTATACTTAAGAGTAAAAATCTAACAGAATTTGATTGCTACTGGCTTTGTTATCCTGTTTATACAGTGCGGTTGCCATATTAAATAAAAACATTATGACATGTAACACCACAAGCATGCAAAAATCCTCATCAAACACTCCCACCAGCCACCAGCCAAATACTTGTCAGGTCTCAACATGGCCATTTGCCAGCTGGCTTGACAGTGTTTCATCAGAGCTCCAGGCCAGTAATTACTGATTTTTAGAAGCCTACTCCATTGAAAAACTGATAAAAAAGAATAATAACATGAAATATATATATGTATAATCTTTTCCCCAATTATGAAATGGCATGACAGTATGAGAAAAGCCTGATTAAGCGTGCAGAATGCTGATAGTCATTGCACTAGGAGGGAAATGCACTCTCTGCCTCTATGAGCACATTCAAGGTGGCTATCAGAGACAAGCAGGCACAATTCGCGAATTGGTTCCCTTTGTATCTGGTTAGCTAACTTTCTGTTCTTGCACACACAAAGCTATGTTGCTTAAGCTTCCATCTGCTTAACGTTGCAAAGCCAGTCCACAAATTTCGCTTCACCCGTAGTGGTCTGACAAAGCTTAATAGGTTTGTGTCAGGGGTGTCATCAGTGGGGGGTGGGGTGGGGGGGCAAAATTACCTCACAAATGATTGTATCAGCTTTTAATCAGTCAGAGCTTTAATTCCCATGATGTAGAACTGGAGCATCACATTTCCAAACTTGCTGGTATGTTAGTAAACGCTGCTACCACTAGCGGGTCAGTCCAGCTAGTTATAATGTCTATACACGGTGTTTGCCATCTTTGTAAATGTTTTTGATGAAACTAATTCTATAGCAGCATCAACACTAACTTCTCCTAGTGCAGCAGCATCTCTCATCTCATCTCATCTCATCATCAGCCACTTCTCTGGGGTTGGGTCGCGGTGGCAGCAAACCAAGTAGGGCACTCCAGATATCCCTCTCCCCAGCAACACCCTCCAGGTCCTCCTAGGGGGATCCCAAGGCATTCCCAGGCCAGATTGGATATGTAGTCCTGGAGGGCGTGCGCCACTTATTGGGGCATCACATTGCTCAGCCTCCCTGGGAAAGGCTACTCTAGGGTGCTAGAAAGGAGGCGCCGCCCGATTGTCGAACCTTGGATCCAGGAGGAACAATGCGGATTCTGTTCTGGCCATGGAACAATGGACCAACTTTTTACCCATGCGGAAATGCTGAGGGAGGCATGGGAGTTTGACCAGTCAGTCTACATGTGTTTTGTGGACTTGGAGAAGGCTTCTGACCGTGTACCCCAGGGTACTCTGTGGGGGGGGTACTGCAGGAGTATGGGGTACCAGGGCAGTTGCTACAAGCCATCCGGTCCTTGTATAACCAAAGTGAGAGCTGTGTCCACATTCTCGGCACAAAGTCAAACATGTTTTTGGTGGGTGTCGGACTCCGCCAAAGTTGTCCCTTGTCTCCGATTCTGTTTGTCATATTCATGGACAGGATCTCAAGGCGTAGCTAAGGTGAGGAGTGTGTCTGTTTTGGGAGCCTCAGAATTGCATATCTGCTCTTCGCAGTTGATGTGGTTTTGTTGGTTTCATCAGAACACAGCTTCCGCCGTGCACAGGGGCGGTTTGCAGCTGGTTGTGAAATGGTCAGGATGAGAGTCAGTACCTCCAAGTCTGAGGCCATGTTTTTCTACCAGAAAATGGTGCGTTGCTCCCTCCAGGTTGGGGGTGAGTTGTTGCCTCAAGTGAAGGAGTTCAAGTATCTCGGGGTGTTGTTCACGAGTGAGGGGAGGATGGAGCGGGAAATTGACAGGTGGATTGGTACAGCATCAGCAGTAATGCGGACGTTGTACCAGAACGTTGTTGTGAAGAGGGAGCTGAGCCAGAAGGCAAACCTGTCAATTTACCAGTCAATCTTCATTCCAACTAGGGCTGGGCGATATGGCCTAAAAATAAAATCTCTGATTTTTTTTACACCAAACTCAGTTTACGATTTTAATCGATTTTTTTCCTTCTTAAAAACACACAACAAATAACAAAGAAATTATTCAAACCAAGTTTTGCTTTCATTTTTTTTGATTTTCCCTTTTGGGATTTGAACAAAATTTCCCCTTAGGGTTAAAGTGCAACAAAACACAAGTCTTGAAACAAGCGTGTTAACAAGATGGCAGGCCCTGCCATTGTAAACAGCAGCAAAAATGTAACATTTCAGCACCTTTCTACTGGCTTCAAACAATGTCCCAACTTACAGGGACCTGATCTCCCAGTTTCCAAAACATACCTAAGAAAATGTTCACTTCTCTGACAGTGATACAGTGCACCTTTAAACCAATGTAAAAAAAAACATAGAAGTGCTTCCTCTTGAAAAAAAAATGTTTCTGATAAAACACTTTTTGAAAACATAAATTTAACATGTCAGATTACATGCCATTACAAAAATAGATAATTTCCCCCATTGGGATTGATACAGTGCAAACAAAACTTTCATTTAAGTTCACGTGTTGTGCATTAAACAAAGGTGCCTCTTGTATACAAAAATTATTTTGTCTCGATTTTGAATCCTTGAATATGTATACAAAATCAAACATCTGCATGCATTGCGTAGTCAACATCAAATTTTAGTAAATGTACAGGACGTGAGGTGCTTGCAATGCTGTCTTTAGTTTTTTTTTTTTTTTCAATTTTTGGCAAGGAATACAAGCCTATCTACTACCTCTGGCTTGAGGCATATCCTGTTGCATGTAACAATGCCACCTCCCATGCTAAAAACCCTCTCTGACGGGGCACTTGTAGCCGGGATGGAAAGGTATTTCTTGGCCAGATTATTGAGCCTTGGGAAGTTGGTTCGTGGCGCTTCCACCACTGAAGTGGATCAGTGTCTGGATCTGCCTCAGGGGTCAACAGGTAGGTTGCCAGCTCAGTCTCTATTTTCCCTGCTTCTGACTGGCGGGGAGATGGCAGTGGCACATTCTTCTTGAAGAAGGAAGCTAAAGTCATTTTCTTATTCGGTGGAGGCTGTGCTTCTTGACACACCTGCACAGCTAGACCAGGCTGCTGTGGTGTACTTTTTTCAGCAGGCACAGGCAGAGACATCAGCTCAGTGACAGCCCTTTTTTTGACTTGTTCCACATTGCCTGGGTCAATGTAGGTTGTTCGGAACCTGGGGTCCATCAGTGAAGACATGTCTAAGAGTTCATCCGTCACAGGGTTGCTGAATTTGTCATCAAGGTACCGAAGAATGTTTGTTTTTATAGTTTCAGTGAGCTCGGTGTCTTCCTCCTCTGGCTGTAGGAGACTGGTTTTGAACAAATGGAGCACCGGTTTAATGTAGGAAACGCTAACATAAGCCTCCCCGGACAGGGCGTCAGGAAAGTCTTGGAGTGGTTTGACAGCTTTATTTATGGACTCTAAAACGTCAATGTCTTGCCAAGTGGGCACGAGATGCTGACTTTTCTTGTCTGAGCCCAGGACACGGGCTATGGCCTTCTGTTCCAGAAATCTCTGTATCATTTTTTGTCGTGAACCCCGTCTGGTCGGGGACTCAGTTATTAGCTGATGAGGGGGTAGATCAAGCTCAGTCTGTACTTCACCAATCTCTCTTCTTTTTTCCAGCTATAGGAAAAGGCAGCAACAGCCTTTTTACAAACCCCAATGGCACGTTCAATCCGTGGGTCCTTCACACCATTCTCTGTATAATAAATAAATAAAGAAAACACAAACAAAACAATTTTTACTGTGGCATGAACTACATTCACGCACTTATTCTTCAATGTGTCACAACAAGTCATTTTACACATTTCACCATTTTATTGACGCAAACGAAAGACACACACAAACACAGGGCATGTGTGCCATTATGATGAATCGTGCCTGTACATTTAGAGTAAATGTATTAAATTGATTAAAATGCATTAATCATGAATTATACATGTGAACATCATGCATTAAGGGGGCTTGTAGCACCCAATGATGTAATAATTTCCTGATAATGTAATAACTGATTGAAAATGTAATAAAACTCAATAATGTAATAAATGGTAAATAGTAAATGCAATAACACATCCTGCCTGGTATTGTAATAACATTTTTACTGATAAAGTAATATCTTATTACGTCACTGGGAATTAAATACATTTTCAGGTCAACCATTTTTTCCACATCACTTGAATGCATCATTAGACTGTTACCTATAGCGTTGTGCAGTCTATGTCCAAAGCACTGGAGGTTGGGCCACTCATTGTCTTTGAGAGCTTTGATTATGTTGGTGCCACTGTCTGTTGTCATACAGATGAGTCGGTCTTCAGCAAGGTTCCAGGAGTTCAGAGCATCTTTTAGCCCCTGCCTGGGCAATTATCTCACTTTTGTGATCCTCAGGGAAATGCGCTGTTTGGAGACAGACGCTTTGCAGAGTCCAGTCAAACTCATGTAGGGCTGCATGGTTCGGCTGGACCATAAGTATGTTGTGATGGAGTAAAACGACACCTCCTGCAGCTCTCTAGCGATCTTTTCCCGTGTGCAGTTGTACAGGTGAGGCAAGGCAACTCCGGCAAAATACTTGCGGCTTGGTAGTATATACTTGGGGTCAAAATTTTTTAACATGTGGATAAACCCCGGCTTTTCCACAGTGTAAATGGGGACCATGTCTTTAGCCATATGCAGCGCGACTGCATCAGTAAGAGTTTTCCACCGTGTCCCTTTCTTGTCGTAAGGGACACAATGTGAAAAGGAATCGGCTAATGTGGATTGTTTTTTAGCGGGTGTTTGTGGGCTGCGGTCCTGTGAATCCCACAGAGAGCAACATTTCTCCCACTCCGCTGCATGCCTCCGCTTTAGGTGCTGAAATAAATTCATCATACCGCTACCTTTAGTTGCAAGAGCTTTAGAGTAAACTTTGCAGTAGGTCGTGGTTTGTTCGCTGTCGGACGCCACAAAACCAAACCAGTTCCACACCACCGAGGACACTGTGCCTTTTTTGGGGACGAGCTCATCCTTGCTTGCTGCCATGTGCATTTGTGGAGAAGCGGGGGCAGTGGGGCAGTGCACTCTGACCTACGGGAGCTCAAGAGGAGCGCCGGCAGTGGAACTTCATGAGAAAATTGATTTTCATTGAAATTAAATCGTCCTTAATTACAAATTCTAATTCCAACCCTCACCTATGTTCATGAGCTTTGGGTAGTGACCGAAAGGGTGAGATCGGGGCTACAAGTAGTTGAAATGAGTTTCCTCCATAAAAGGTCTGGGCTCAGCCTTAGAGATAGGGTGAGGAGCTCGGGCAACTGGAGGGAGCTTGGAGTAGAGCCGCTGCTCCTTCGCATCGAAAGGAGCCAGTTGAGGTGGTTCGGGCATCTGATTAGGATGCCTCCTGTGCGCCTTCCTTTGGAGGTTTTCCAGACATGTTCAACTGGGAGGAGACCCCAGGGTAGACCCAGAATCCTAGTGCAGCAATTGTTGTAATTTTCCACATACAGCACTGGTTGTTGTCGTCATAATCCAAAACGCTTCTCATACCTCGCTGATTAGTCTAGTTTCCAGCTGCCACGCACAATTGATTCTCTATAGATACTTTCCAGACCGGTATCTCGTAGCAAACTGAGCTGAGCTCATGAGATTTAGGCTAGTTTGAAAGGCTACCATCTGCTGGCTAAGTGCCAGGGAACCAAAACGAAGAGAAAGACATTGGATAAAAAGTTGAGTGGGAGAGACAGATAAGACATGATGTGGCAAAAGATGTGTTCTGTAAAATATGCAGAGGCAACAGAGGTAAAAGGTAATTGATAAAAGAATTCTATCAAGTCTCACTGTTATGTCTAGGACTAGCCCGAATCTCTTGTTTTATACTCCAGATAAATCAGTAATTTCTCTTTTGGAATTGTGCGTATGGTGTGTATGTGTGTGTGCGTGCGCCCACACATGTATCCATCCATTTGCCCAATGTTAGAATGGTACTAGATAACTTGCTTTGTTTAAATTATTCATTGAATTCACTTTGGTCGCATAGTGTGATGACAATCGCTGTTCAGATCACTTCCCTAGAAGCCTTCCTTCGCCATGCATTTTGTCTGCCATCGGGCATGAAACCTCCTGGGAAATACAGGGGTTGCTTTGAGGCATTTATTTACTGTTTCACCATTCAATAAATAATAAATATCTCTTCCGGCCGGGGTAATTGGCCAGGTACAATTGGGGAGAAAAGTGGGGGGGGGAATCACCCCCCAAAATAAATAAATAAATAAATATCAAAGTCCAGCAATTTTACGCTAACTTTTCTGTAAACAGTCTTTTGAGCTAAGGCTTGTTGATAAATGCATGTGTGTAAGAAAAAACCCTCTGTTTTCTGTGATTGATGCAAAAATTGCGCGTGTGTGTGTATGTGTGTTGAGTTCAAAGTTGAATCGGGCGGTTAAATGGATCACCTGCTCGACTTTGCATGTTATCCATTGGTTTTAATTTCTACGCTCACAATTACGGCACTTAGGAGCATAATGTAGAGTACACCACATTGGTCTTTTTGTGCTGGGGGACCCGATCCTTGGGGTAGACCAATTTCTGGTGCAGCGTGTTTTGGGGTTTGAAAGCAACTGTTCCGACACTCCCGCCACATACAGAATCCCCATTGGTTTACGCTCAGACAGCTGTTGCCAGCAGTCTCGAAGGAGATGCATCGCCACTTCCGTGAGAAGGTGAATCTAGGCTGAACCACTGCTTTTTCCGACACACACAGAGACGCATTCATGTGATGAACACAAGCCAACTCCGCCCCCCTCCCGAAGACAGCGTTTCCAATTATTGCTGCTTCATCGAGTCCAGTCATAGTCGGGTCTGACGAGACCGGGGCGCAAACCCCAGTCCCCAGTGGGCAACTGCATTGACACAAAGCCGATGCTTAGACTGCTACACCACCGTGGACCCAGTATGTGTTGGTTTACGGTAAACATCAACAATCAAATGCCCCCCATAACCACTGCAATTTCACAGTGTAAGAAGGCTAGCCTGTCATTTGTCACATACTCCCTGGTGAGCTTGATGTGGTTGTCCACAGAGTTAATGTGATCGGTGAAATGTGGTAGGTCCTGAGATTTAATTTTAACCCAGGTGTCGTCCACAAATCTGAACCAATGGCTAGGTTGTGACCCTGGATAGGATATGAGAATCTTCTTTTCCAGATAAACTGATTCAACTTTCTGTGATGTTCTTACCTGGAATATTGAGCATGCATAAAGACATAGAGAGGGGGAGCTTCACTAAAACCTAATGCTGGGTAAGCCTTTTAAGTAGGGATGCTCCGATCATTGTTTTTTGGGGCTGGACACCAATTGCCGATCACCGGAATCAGAATCGGCCGATACCGATCGCTGATCACAGGGTGGGTAGGGGGGATGGGGATCTTCCATTTAAAGTGTTCTATTTATTGTATAGCATTATTTATTTATTTACTATTTATAGCAATAAAAGTAACAATTCTTAACAGCACTGCAGAAATATAATTAAGAGCTGAGAAAGTATCATGAATTGACAACTGTTTATTTATTGGAAGGCAACATGTGCAACATATTCCATTTTCTTATTAGGTCATGTAGATTATGAAGAAACTGAAACCAATATAATAGCCTATGCTCGGCTAAAGAGCAGTTTAGCAAATATTTTTACCTTCCTATGGAATAAAAGCTAAATGTGCTCAACACTGCTATGTTTGAAAGCATAAGAAACCATTATAGCCTATATAAGATGATAAAAATCAATTCCAATAGATGAAACAAATACAGGGCCTTTCTATATTTAGGCCTACTACAAATTTAGACGATATAAAACAGCAACAAAGAAAGGCTATATAGCCAAGTACTGTATAAAGCATTCCTCAACATTTACATATTTTTACAACTTGCCATGGCTACCATTCTTTAGCTTAGCCTCCTTCTTAAGCACAACGGCAAGTTTTTCCTTATAAATATAAGCATTGCTGCATTTTTGGAAGTCAGCCTGTTCTTCTTTTCATCTACAACATTTGCCGCTGTGCTGAAGTCGCTCGCTATCTACACTTGTGCATGGCGCTCAGAGGTAGGTTTGTGCTGCTTCTGCGAGTGTGGGGAAGCGGCTTTTATTGTCTTGCCAGAAAGCAAGCGGCTGTCCGCTTTGTGGAATAACTGGCTCTGACAAGTAGAAGTTCATCTGCGATGTGGTTTGGTTGCTGGTGTCGCCACCATGTTCCACATCTTCATCCAGTAATTCAGCACACATAGCCTGCAAAGAGCCAGCTCATAGTACTTTCTCTGGGGGCTTGGAGCTGCTCACCTCCGAAATGTTCGCATCATACTGCCGTTCCTGGCCGAGGCCTGAACGAGCAGCAAGGATACCCGAAAGCAGAACATGAAGCTGTGGCTTGAGTGTGTCTGGGAAATATCAGTTTTTATACCTTTTTATTAACAAAAAAAAGCAAACAGGTCTATTTTATGCATTTTCTTAGGTTAGGCTATTTGCTGACAT
The DNA here is from genome assembly GCF_029633865.1 of Lampris incognitus. NCBI lineage: Eukaryota > Metazoa > Chordata > Actinopteri > Lampriformes > Lampridae > Lampris > Lampris incognitus. The sequence goes on from NC_079211.1 coordinate 104,670,984, forward strand.
TTACTGACATTTGCCTTTCTTATTAAAATGCTCAACTCTTACAAGTGTTTCTGCTTATTTTTAAAGCAAAGTTATAATCATTTTAAGAAAATGACATAGCATTCCTTTTACCAAAAGCCTACTTATTTTTTTATCAGTCATTTGGCCTACGTAACAGAAATATTTACATAGTAGGTCTATTAATTTTCTCGCCTCAGATCGAGAATTGTAGCAACTGCATACAGGCGCTCAGATCCAGTGTCACTGAATCGCTTCTGGATCGCTTCCAACAAAGCGGCTCTTGATGTTTTCATGCCTTGGTCCGTCTCTGCTGCTTTCTCAAGGAGATGCGTAAGAGCTCTAATGGATGGTATAACATCTGCGGCCAATGCAGCTGATGAGCTGATCTGTTTCGTGAGCTCTTCGAATGTTGCGAGCAGGGAAATCATATTTTCGATTAATTTCCACTGATTGCCGGAGAACATTGAAGGCAAGTCATAGTCGGCTGCATAAGCAGATAGTTCCCGTTTCTGTTCTTGTAGACTCTGTAGCATATACAGGATCAGAAGGAACATGTCACTGAATGCGAGAGCCAGAGCCCCCAGTCTGTGTGACCCTGTGAATTCTTGACAGTGAAGAACAACGTTGTGTTGTTTGAAGTTTTGATCAATAAAGTGTGCAGTTAAGCTTGACATGGACATGGGACATGCACTCGAACCCCAGCTGTCACTTGTAAAACTAATTGATGTGACGTTGTCCTTTAAAATGCTGTCAATATGTGTATACACTGGTTGGTATAACTGCAGCAGGCATATGCCTGTGAAATATTTATGCCCTGGAAGGATATAGTGTGGATCCAAGAAGGTAATAAGTCGTCGGAACCCTTCATCTTCCACTACAGAAAGAGGCTGCTGATCAAGCCCAATGAATTCCATTATCTTGGCTGATATTTCTTTTGACTTCTTACTGTCGCTCCTATAGGATTCCTGCTGCTTAAATGTGTCCCTAACTGACAACTGAGTAACGGAAGACTGAGTTGCTAAAGGGTTAACTCGCTTTACTGACTTTGCGCCGGCTTGCCTTTCATACTCGCCATATTCTTTGACATGATGAATTCTCAAATGTCTAATGAGGGTCCGTCCATCCAGCCATTATCCAAACCGCTTATCCTTACTCAGGGTCACAGGGATGCTGGAGCCTGTCCCAGCACTCATTGGATGGCAGGTGGGCAGACACCCTAGACAGGCCACCAGTTCATCACAGGGCCTAATGAGGTTCATGGTATTAAAATGTCATTGTTGCGTTCCACCATGAGGGATTTCTGCTTCACACACATTGCATATAGCGATTTTGTTATCTTTTTCGGACACCTTGTAGAACTGCCAGACCAGTGAAGCCATTTTAGCGAGCTTCTTTTGCTGTGCACAGAGAAAATCTCTCACGTATTTTGCATCATCTGATCGGCTCTTCCGATTGGCCTTAATGGACAGCTCCGTTCAAACTATTTAGAATGAAAATCAGCCGATAAGGATTGGCGGCCGATTGATCAGAGCATCCCTACTTTTAAGTGTGCGAAACGCTGTTATATTCTTCCTTGTTACAGTTAAAAATCATTGTTTCTCAGCATAATCTATACCATAGGCCATAATTTTCTGGAATGGAATCAACCTTAACATCAGCTCTGGACTGCTATACTTGGCAATCTGTACTATTCTGAGCTCAAAACACATTGAACGAGAGTGAACCTGGCTTCTCTGATATGCAAATGAGAGTAAAGGGCTTGACCAGTGGACGGGAGCCATGTCACAGGGCTTAAAGGATCATGTGAGGGACAACAGTAATCCCTATGGGCTCTGGAGCCACTGTACTGCAGCATTGAACCTCTTCTCTCAAGGACCAGTAGATGAACAGAATGCAGAGAGAGAGAGAGAGAGAGAGAGAGAGAGAGAGAGAGAGAGAGAGAGAGAGAGAGAGAGAGAGAGAGAGAGAGAGAGAGAGAGAGAGAGAGAGAGAGAGAGAGAGAGAGAGAGAGAGAGAGAGAGAAGAGAGAGAGAGAGAGAGAGAGAGAGAGAGAGAGAGGAGAGAGAGAGAGAGAGAGAGAGAGAGAGAGAGAGAGAGAGAGAGAGAGAGAGAGAGAGAGAGAGAGAGAGAGAGAGAGAGAGAGAGAGAGAGGAGAGAGAGAGAGAGAGAGAGAGAACCTTACAGACAGAGGGATAAGGAGACGAGAGGAAGGGAGGACAGAGAGCAGTAGGGAGTGAGTGCACACAGGAGAAAGAAACGGATGGAGAAGCAGGCATTGAAAAGGTGTGTACAGGAGAGATTGATGGGGCGGTAGGGATGGTGATAGAGAGAGCTAGAGACAGTGAGAAATGGAGAGAGAGAGTCTGAATGAACACGGGGCTGGTGTGCAGCAGCAGAGCTTTTTTTTTTTTTTTCCCTGATGCAGCAGTTTTTCCCTTCATTCACATAAACCAAGCAGCAGACTCATTCCAGTGGGGGGCTGTTTTCTGCTCTATTGTTTGGCTGTGAGGCTGCAGTCTGTGCAGAGCTCTGCCTCAAAACAACATGCTTGGCACGTGTGGTTAAAAAATGCACCAATCAGAGATCTCATAAGCTGTAACCTTACTTAGAGCCAACATTCCGATTTCTTTTCCTGTTTGCCTATTTGCAAGTTACTCATTAACTCTTAAAATGCCATGACCTTTGAGTCAAAGTCAGACTCCTGCAGAGAATGTCTGTAGTTTAGACGGTGAGCCTGACAGCAGCTTCGTGTCATGGCTTTAGATGCAACTTAGTACTTCACTCCATTTTGCTGATTTGGTGCAGTAGCAATGAAAGTACATGGTATAAAGAAAAAAGAGTTAACTGTGCAGGTTTATAAAATATTCCTTATTTTAATTTTTAATTTATTATATTTTATTATTTTGAGCAGACACCTTTACAAAAAACAACTCTAACAACAAAGAACTTTACAAAAATAAACAAACGAAGGTGATCATTTAGAAACTACACTGTATATCCATTTTGGAAGAGCATAGAGAATTGCTATTTATTAATATCTTAATATCAGAAAAACAGACATTACATCACTACATTATATTGATGTCAGAATTCATATGAGGGAGGGTTTTAAGATGACAGGGAACATTTTATGTTGTATTCTATTTTATTTGATTATATTATAAATATGCCATCATTTAGTCTGAGCAGTTGTCACACATTTGGAATTTGGAGTGAGTGAATGAATCAAACTGAATGCATTTGATGCTTGATGAGAAAATATATGAGTGATGGACTAGCTCTCTTTCTCAAAATAAGCAGTATTGGATTCCCAAAAATCATTACATCATCAAGGGGGAGAATGTAGGACTTGCAGTGGGGGACAGGGAGCTTGGGGGGGGGGCGTGTCCCTTATTTCTCCACATAGAAGGCGGCAGCCCTACGACAGACATACAGGCAGAGACTTCTCCCATTTTAGTTAGCTAGGTAGCCGATGGTCATAATAACATAAGCTAATGTTGAGTCTCACAGAGCTAACTTGAATGCGATAGTGAACGTCAGCAAGTTAATTTGTTGATCCATAATTTAGCCAGCTGACCAGCAAGAAAATGATAGGCCACAACACGATTTCTTGCTGCTGGGAGCTCCCTGCACTTTTTGTTTTAAGATAATGAAAAAGTTCTCTTTTAATTACACATATGCTTACAGGCATTTCAACAAAGTTTGTGTTGGAGTTTGTTATCAT